>NC_057862.1:177816561-178119894 GCF_019393635.1 Dromiciops gliroides
TTGACTATGCCTTTAAACCCAAATCATTCTGGCTTTTACTGATTGGCCAATAATAAGTCCCAGACTAAGCCTCACTCACTCATTATTTGGGGTTTGATGGCTCAGAGTGTAACTAGCAATTGTTTCTGTTCTGGCCAGAAACTATGAGGGTCTTCCCCTCCCAGACTGATTCTTTTGTGAAGGCAAACTAGGCCATCTTTTGCCTCATTTCTTACATAGGTTCTAATTAGGGAATGGGTGTTGACTCAGACAAACTGAGACATGGGAAAGACCTCAGCTTTATAAGGTCAGGGCCTTCCACTTCATCCCTAGCCACTGGGAGTCATCTTGACCTATGTCTTGCCACTGGACTCTTATGACTCTGGAGGAGACAGCGAGGCTGATGACTACACAGGTCTGCCTCACTTAAATCCAATTCACTTTCAAGTCAAGACATCACCCTCCTGATGTCATTGGTCCTCCTTAAGAATGAAGGACAATTAGCAAATTAAGAGAGCATAGAATAGTTTATCAGATTTATGAACAGAAGAAAAATTTAAACATGTTTTTAAGGTGTGTGTTTTAGGCATGTATTATAGGCGTGTGTTTTAGGTGTTTTTTACACTAGATGTACATATAAAAATGATATTGCTGCTAATGATGTCAGAATTTGTTATTTACATCATAGCCACATGTAGGCCTAAACATGCCTACATAGGCTATGATGTGGATAACAAATTTTGACATCATTAGTAAAGATTTTACCTCCAGCATAAAACACACCTAAGAGACACACCTAAAACACATACCTAAAGCACATACCTAAAGCACACACCTAAAGCACACACCAAAATGACATACCTAAAACACATGCCTAAAGCACAAACCTTAAACTCACACCTTAAACACATGGCTATACCTACATAGGCTATGATGTAGAAAACAAATTTTGACATCATTAGCAAAGTTGTCATGGCTACACCTGCATAGGTTATTATGTGGATAACAAATTTTGATATTATTAGCAAAGAAAACACATACCGAAAACACACATATAAAACACATGACTAAAACACATGCCCAAAAGACACACCTTAAACACCTAAAGCACATGCCTACGATATGCCTAAAACACACACCTAAAACATACCTAATATATACACCTAAAACACATGTCTTGTACATATGCCTAAAACACACCTATGCAAGCCTAAAAGACACACCTAAAGCACACACCTAAATCACATGCCTAAAACACATGCCTAATATACACACCTTAAACACCCACCTAAAACACATGCAAAAAGCACATACCTTGAAGATGACAGAGGAAAGACAGTGAGCTCTTGAACTCATGACACAATCGCTCCAAAAAACATCCAAATAACACCATAGGAAAATGCCCGGAGAAGCAAAACTAACAGAAGAATGTACTGAAATCATCTTCTAACCAAGAAAGGCTTGGAAGGTCAGAAGGAGGGAGCTGCTGTGCTGATACAGGAGTCTACCCCAACCCCACAGTCACCCTGACACAGATCCAGTACCAGGAAGGCCTCACCAGAAAAGGAGACCCCCCAGAGCCTCTGAATCAGCTGAAGCACCAGTGTCGTCTGGAACTAAGCTCACAGTCTGTTGAGTGGGCTGAGCCCCGGGCAGGGGGGAGACTACAGGGGTCTATGCTGGTGCTAAGGCAGAACTTGGATTTTACACCCCTGCTGAGAACCAGGAGGTAGGCTTGAGTAGCAGTAGCCCAGGTCGGGGAGGGGCACAGGGTCTTTGGAGCTAACAACCACAACACACAAAGCTGGTTGATTAGCAAATTGGTCTGGGGTCATCTAGGACCAGGGAACAGGCCAGGCAAGTGAAGAACCTGATCCTCCTTAAATCATACCACCTGGGACTTCTGAAGCTTGGGATACTGCAGCCTGGAAACAGTGCCCCACTTTAAGGAGCTAAAAGTCAAGTAAAAGAAAGGCAAGATAAGCCAAACAGAGAAAGGTGAGGACCATAGAAAGTTTCTTCAGTAACAAGGAAGACCAAGGGGTACCCTCAGAGGAAGATGTCAACATCAGGGCCCCTATATCTACAGCTTCCAAGAAAAATACGAATTGCTCTCAGGCCAGAGAGGTGCTCAAAAAGGACTTTGAAGATAAAGTTAGAGAAGTAGAGCAAAAAATGGAAAGAGAAATGAGGGTGATGCAGGAAAGACATGAGAAAAAAGTCAACAGCTTGAAAAGCCAAATGGAAAAACTCTCTGATGAAAATAATTGCCTAAGAATTAGGATTGAAAAAATAGAAGCCAGTGACTTTATGAAAAAACAAGCAAATCCAAATGAATAAAAAAATAGAGGACAATGTCAAATATCTTCTTGGAAAAACTGCTGACCTGAGGCCAGGTTTTGGCTCTGATCCCCCTGGGTCCAGGTGTTGTGCTTTGTCCACTGTGTCACGTAGCTGCCCCATGATGACATCCTTAGGCTTAAATTGAGGAGTGAGGGGAATGTACTGGGGGAGGGGGAAGGACAGAGGTGAAATCCTACATGAAAGAAACAGGAAAAGGCTTATGGAGTGGGGGAAGAGATGGAAGAGGAGAAGGGCAGTAAATGAATTTTACATTCATCAGAAAAGGCTCAAAGACCTTAAACTCATCAGAGTTGGCTCAAGGAGGGACTAGCAGACATACCCAAGTGGGTGGAGTAATCTATTTAATCTGGGCAGTAAATGAGCCTAACACTCATCAGAATTGGCTCAAAGACCTCAATCTCATTAGAATTGGCTCAAGGAGGGACTAATGTACACACTCAATTGGGTGGAGTAATCTCTATAACCTTGCAGGAAAATAGGAGGGGAAGGGGATAAAGAAAGAGGGGCAAAAGAAGGAAGGGCAGAGTGGGGGAGGTGACAGACAGAAGCAAATCCTTTTGAAGAGTGATAGGATATAAAGATGATGGATAATAGAATAGGATGGAAGAGAAACAGTTAACAATAATAATCATGAAAAAGAGAAAAGGGGAAAATTGTACAAAACATATTTATAGCAACTCTTTGTGGAGGCTAAGAATTGAGAATCAAGGGAATGTCCATCAATTGAGGAATGATGGAAAAAAGCTGTGCTATATGATTGTGGTGGAATAGTCATGTGCTATAGGAAATGACAAACAGGATGATCCCATAAAAACCTGAAAAGAACATTGATGTATAGTGAAGTGAGCAGAGCTTGGAGGACATTGTGCATAGTGACAGCAGTATTGTTCAGTGAGCAAATGTGAATGACTTAACTACTCTCAGCAATGCAATGATCCAAGACAATCCCAAGGAACTAATGAGGAAGCTTACTATTCACCCCCATAGAAAGAACTGATAAAAAGAACACTTGTGGATTATACATATATAACCTGGTTGCGATCTTGTGGAGGGGGGAGGAAAGGGAGGGAGGGAGAAAAATTTGGAACTCTAAATTTTATGAAAATGAATGTTGAAAACTACCCTTACATATAACTGGAAAAAATAAAATAAATGTTTGTTGCTAAAAAAAAAAAAGCACACACCTTAAACACATACACAAAGCACATGTCTAATACAAACACCTAAAACACATGCTTAATACACACGCCTAATACATATGCCTAAAACACACAGCTGCACCTACATAGGCTATGATATAGATAATAAATGTTGATATCATTAACAAAGTTGTCATGGCACCACCTACATAGGCTATGATGTGGATAACAAATTTTGACATCATTAGCAGTGTAAAACATACCTAAAACACACACCTAAAATATACACTTAAACACAGGCCTAAATCACACACTTAAAGCACACACCTGAAGTACATGTCTAAAACACACACCTAATACACATGCCTAATATACACGCCTAAAACACAGGCTTAAAACACACACTTAAAACACACACCTACAAACATAGCCTACATAGGATATGATGTAGATAACAAATTTTGATATCATTAGAAAAGATGTCATTTTTCTATGTACCTCTAATGTTTTAGGAATGTGTTTAAGGCATATGTTTTAGGTATGTGTTTTGCACAAACAAAACTAATGTAACCAAGGAAAGCAGAAAACTGGGAAAGAATTTTTGAAACAAGTATCTCTGATAAAGGCCACATTTCTCAAATATATAGAGAACTGAGGAGATTTTATAAAAATGCAAGTCATCCCCCAATTGATAAATAGTCAAAAAATATGAACAGGCAGTTTTCAAACAAAGAAATCAAAGCTGGGCAGCTAGGTGGCTCAGTGGATAAAGCACTGGCCCTGGATTCAGGAGGATCTGAGTTTAAATCCAGCCTCAGACACTTGACACTTACTAGCTGTGTGACCCTGGGCAAGTCACTTAACTCTCATTGCCCCACAAAAAAAAAAAAAGAAAGAAATCAAAGCTATCTATAATTATGAAAAAAATTCTCTAAATTACTATTAATGAGAGAAATGCTAATTTAAAAAACTCTGAGGTATCACCTGACACCTGCCATAATGTCAAATATAACAAAAAAGGAAAATATTGGATGTTAGAGGGAATGTGGGAAAACTGGGACTGTAATCCACTGTTGGTAGAGTTTTGAACTGATCCAACCATTCTGGAGAGCAGTTGCCCAAAGGGCTATAAAACAGCATACCCTTTGATCCAGCAATATCTCTTCTAGGTTTATATCCCAAAGACATCCCCAAAAAGAGAAAAAGACCTATTTGTACAAAAGTATTTATAGCAGCTCTTTTTGTGGTGGCTAAGAATTGAAATTCAAAGGAATGCCCATCGAAGAATGGCTAAACAAGTTGTGGTGTATGATTGTGATGGAATATTATTGTGCTACAAGAAATGACAAACAGGATGTTTTCATAAAGGCTTGGAAAAACTTAGATGAACTGATATACATCAGTGAAATGAGCAGAACCAGGAGAATGTTGTGAACAGTGAAGGCAATATTGTTTTATGACAAATGACAACTATTCTCAGCAATACAATGATCCAAAATAATTCCAAAGGACTAATGATAAACCATACTATCCACCTACAAAGAAAGAACTGATCATGATTAAACACAGATGAAACATGCTATTGTTTACTTTCTTTCATTTTTTTCTTTTATTCAAGTTTGCTTATACAATATTATTAATATGGTAATGTTTTACATAATTGCACATGTATGACCTCCATTTGATTGCTTAGCACCTCAAGGAGGAGTAAGGGAAGAGAGGGAAGGAGGGATAGAATTTAAAACTCAAAACTTCCAATAAAAATTTTTATTTTTTTAAAAGAATGAAGGACAAACAACAGCAATAACAATCTGCTACCCTGTCTGGCTATAGAACAAGATAAGGATAAGCTCTCAGGATAAGCTAATCACTTCTAAATTCACTATCATGGAGCCAACTTAAGCTTTGATTGACTCCACCTCCCTCCAGCTCCACTCCCCTCTGGAGAAATGGAAGACAGAGTACCAAACTTCTCCCAATGTCTTCCTTTACAGAGGGCAGGAACTGTGCTTTCAGATCATTCCATTTTGCATCTGCTGCTTTAACTGGTCTAACTCCACAAATCAAAATGTTCCTGCACTGGGTACCCTTTGTGTTTCTTTTCTCCCCTGTATCCCTGCCTCTTTTTGTATGTTGTCTACCCCTTTAGACTGTAAGCTTATTGAGGGCAGTGGATGTGTTTCTTTTTATTAATTAATTGTGTCTCCAGAGTTGAGTATAGTGCTTGGTACAGCATAATGACTTAATGTTTCTTAATATCTTACTTGTCTCCTGAGGAACCTGTATGTGGGTCAAGAAGCAACAATTAGAACTGAACATGAAAATGAATATGGTTTAAGATTGGGAAAGGAAATCAAGCTGTATATTTTCACCTTATTTATTTACCTTATATACAGAATGTATCATACAAAATGCTAGGCTGGACCAATCAAAAGCCAAAATTAAAGTTGCCAGAAGAAATATCAATAATCTTAGATATGTAGACAATACCACTCTGATGGTAGAAATTGAAGAATTAACAAGCCTCTTGATGAAGGTGAAAGAGGAAAGTATCAAAGCTGGCTTGAGCTTAACATTAAAAGAATTAAATTATGGAAACTGGTTCCATCACTTTCTGGCAAATAGAGGGAGAAGAAATGGAAGCAACATCAGATTTTATATTCTTTGCAGTCATGAAATTAAAAGACACTTGCTCCTTGGAAGGATAGCTATGGCAGATCTAGACAACATACTAAAAAGCAGAGATATTGCCTTGCCAACAAAAGTCCATATGATCAAAGCTATGGTTTTCCCAATAGTAATGTGTAGCTGTGAACATTGGATTATAAGGAACTTTGAGCCTCACGGAATTGATGCTTTCAAATTGTGGTGCTGTAAAAGACTTTTGAGAGTCCCTTGAACAACAAACAGATCAAATCACTTAATACTTAAGGGACTTCATTCATTGGAAGGTCAAATACTGAAGCTGAACATCCTGATTTTAGGAAAGATTGAAGGCAAAAGGAGAAGGGAACCACAGGGGATGGGATGGATAGATAGTATCCTGGAAACATTGAACCTGAACTTGGGCAGACTTTGGGAGAGATATCAGAGAATAAAATGGCCTGGTATGCTATGCCACAAAGAGTTGGACATGGCAGAATAAAATGAAAAACAAAAATGTTTACTATTGATTGGATATTGAATGTTACTAACCAGGAGCTTAAGTTACAATCATGAGAAGAACAGTAAGAATAATAGTGTGAAAGCAATACTATGAGATTACCCAGAACCTAGAACCTGATGGCTCTAAATCCTAAAGTTGACTTTCTATTATACCTTGCTGCCTACTGTCTTTCTGCTTCCATCTGTGAATGTAGAAGCAAGAAAACTCTAAGAGTAGGGCAGTGAGAAAGAATAATGATATTGTTTCATTAATTATCAACATAGTATAAGTGACCAACTTGTGGTGTGCCAGGGGAAGGCAGTTGCCACATGAAAATAGCCTCGTTGGGACCACTAGGTGGTGCAGTGGATAAAACACTGGTGCTAGATTCAAGAGGACCTAAGTTCAAATCCTGTTTCAGACATTTGACACTTACTAGGTGTGTGACCCTGGGCAAGTCACTTAACCCTCATTGCCCTGCCCCCCCACCAAAAAAAATCTATTGAGAAAGGTCTTAACTATTTCATGTTAGTTGAAAAAATCTTCTACACACACCTAGAAAGAGAGAGAAATCAGGGTTAAATTGTCATAATTAGCAATAATTAAGGATTAGTGAGTAAAGTACCTAACTGAGAATACATGATGACTCCATAGATTGTGTTCCATTGCTTAATATGGTGTAATCATTGCTCTCTATTAGAGATGTCAAACAACAAAGCTTATGGACTACATGTAGCCCACAATACTCCCTAGTGGGGGGGCAGCTAGGTGCTGCAGTGGAAAAAGCATCAGCCCTGGATTCAGGAGGACTTGAATTCAAATCTGGCCTCAGACACTTGACACGTACTAGCTGTGTGACCTTGGGCAAGTCACTTAACCCTCATTGCCCCGAAAAAACAAAACAAAACAAAACACAAACAAAACAAAAAAATAAAAACACTCCCTAGTGAAGCCCAAACCAGATTAAAATGTAATTGGGAAATATTTAACAAAAATAAATAAAAGTACAATAAAACATAATATTGTTACGTGTTTTTTTAAGCCCATATGTAGCCTGCTGGACTAACTTATATATTGCTTAGTGTCCCCATTTGTAAATTTGACACCACTGCTCTATATAATGTATAAACCAAGCATTATGTTAATCATTATTTACCAATTTATCATTATTCTTTACATAAGAACTTCTCTGTCCTCACTTTTCCAGGGAAAAGCTGGCTATGTCTTCTCTTTCAAGTCCTAAGGGTACCTGTCAGAGGACAGGAGTATCATTTATTTAATATTAGCTTAAATTTTCATTATGGTAATGTTCCTCTGCTGTTAACTACTACAATGCTCTCTTTAGTTTCATGTAGCCAATTACAGGGGAATATTTGCTTCAACTCCAGTTAGTGAGGTAATAATTCACTATTTAACAAAAACTGTTGAGGAAATTAGAAAGCAGTCTGGCAAAAATTAAGTATAGACAAACATCTTACACTATATACAAAGATAAGTTTTATGAGTATATGACTTAGACATAAAAGGTAAGATTCTGTGTTGCCTTCCTGTTGGAGTTTGAATGTCTCTCTCTCTGAGCCCCTTGTAGCAGGTGGGTGTCATGCTAAGGACTGGTGTTTTTGTACACCTCCTTCTGTCACTCCACCCTCTGTGGGCTCATGTAAGCACAGAAATATATTGCTGAGTCTCCCAGCTGTAAGGCTGAGATGGTGAAACTGATGGATTTGTTTGATTTCTGGAAGTTCACTGAATAGCGATCCATCTTTGCATTCTTTTGGTTATAAACTCCCTGATGAATTAGTAAAATCAGCTCCCCACTGGAAGGTTGTTTGTACCAAAACAAAGCATAATTACTGTCACTAGTCTCATACTTGCAGCTGAGAGTCACAGCCTCTCCTTCCACTCCAGACATTGCTGGTTGCAGTTGAGTGACCTTCTGGGCTGTGCTGATTCCTGCAGAAAAGAGAAGGAAAAAAATTAATGCTCTATCATGACCCTGAAAAGGATTGCAGAGACATCTTAATATAAGACTAAGGGAATATATTGAAGGGCTCTAAATCTGTTTCTCATTTGTCTTCCTTCTAAACTCTTGACAAATATGACTCTAGACCATAATCCCTTTAACCTTGAAATGTAGCTGATTTCCCATGTCCAGCTGAGTCACTCCTTTACCTAAGAAGGTAGAGAACATGATTGTCCATAGCAGACTCAGTTGTGTCATGTTGGTCAAAATCTCTCTGGTTCTATATTGTTCTTTATTTCCAACAATTATATGGAGAGTCACTAGTGCCCTATAACATTTCTACCTCAGAAGAGGAAATGAGGTTAAGGGGTGGTGCAAATGTATATGTCATATTACATTTCTCTGTGCAGAGACTAGAAGAGTCTGGCCCATCTTTAGCCTCTATTCAATTCAGCATTATTACTTCCCTTTGTAATTGAGTTATATACTATTTGAATATGTCAATGTATGTAGGATAATGATAATAATAATAATCGCTAACATTTACATAGCACATTAAGGTTTGCAAAGTGCTTTACATGTTATCTCATTTGATACTCGATATTTCCAATCTAATATTAAAGAAGTTATGGAAATCAAGAATGACTGACAAACCAACCAGTGGGCACACAATTAATTTGTAAAGGGATTGAAGAGGGGAGCAATTAAGAAATAACAATGTATTATGAACAATGAACTGCCTCCCTTTCCATGCCATGATGTGCCAGTATTTAGCTACCTTGTGATTCATTCTTGTCTGTAGTCAGAATTTAAATTGAAAAATGTTCTCAACACTTTGGCTCCCACTGGAAGTCAAAACTATTCTGTAGGCATTTAATACATTTTTTAATTATGAAAACATCTTCATTTTGATCTTGTCAAGTCCTGAAATAAAGCCATGAAGTGAAGAATAAAGCATATTTTATTAAGATAACAGGGTAGCAAACCTACTACCTTGGGAGATGTCCAGTGGATTTCCTAATTCCAAGACACATGCAAAAGCTTCTTTTACCTTTAGGAGGTAAAGTGAGGAAGTAGCAAGGCCTGGTCATGAAATTCCAGCTGTCCTAAGCAATCTAAGCAAAAGAAAGAAAGAAAGAAAGAAAGAAAGAAAGAAAGAAAGAAAGAAAGAAAGAAAGAAAGAAAGAAAGAAAGAAAGAAAGAAAGAAAGAAAGAAAGAAAGAAAGAAAGAAAGAAAGAAAGAAAGACTGCATTCTGGTTGTTTTGCCATTCATGCCATGAATCCCAGTGGAAGGGGGGAAGGATATCAAAGGGACAAACTGGCTCAAACTGATTTTGTTTACCAGGAAAGGTTCTGAGGTAGGGGCTTGAAGATTCCAGGATAGAGGCTTGAGGCATTACTCAGCTCAACCTTCAGTTTCCTGGCCTGGCACTGGTAAACTGTCCAGGTTACACAGGCATATAACAATGAGGTCAGGACAATGACTCTGTAGACCTTCAGTTTGATAGGCAGACTAATACCTCTTCTCTCCCACACTTTTCTTCAGAGCCTCCCAAACACTGTGCTTCCATTTTAATCACTTCCATTTGAATTATCTCAGGAAGAGTTTAAAGATCACCTGGCACTATAAGATACCAGACA
This sequence comes from Dromiciops gliroides, assembly GCF_019393635.1. Taxonomy (NCBI): domain Eukaryota; kingdom Metazoa; phylum Chordata; class Mammalia; order Microbiotheria; family Microbiotheriidae; genus Dromiciops; species Dromiciops gliroides. The sequence goes on from NC_057862.1 coordinate 177,826,794, forward strand.
CTGAAGTCCTTTCTCTAACTAAACTGCCAAACATTCAAATTCTACTGTAGAGAGCACAATTCCCATGGGCAGCCCACATTGTTCTAATGTCAACTGTATACTTGCCTACAAAACTATTTTATGGAGAACTCACACAGGGCAAGCACTCACATGGAGGTCAGAAAATACAATATAAGGCCACTCTCAAGGTCTCTCTTAAGAACTTTGGAATTAATTGCATGACATGGGAGACACATGGTCCATATGGCATGTCCTCATCAGAGAAGGTGCTGTGCTCTATGAGTGAAGTAGAATGGAAATGGCTCAAAAGAAATGTGAGATATGGAAATTTAGAGAATCCAATCCAAAGGTTCACATGGAATATTTGTGGCCAACCTGTAGTAGAGCATTCCAAGTTTGTATTGGTCTGATCACCCACAGTTGGACACACTGTAGCTTGACTCTAACATAGTGATGTCATTTTCATCCTCTTAGAAAAGGAAGGACAACAACCAAACAACCAGCTCAACCTAATCTCATTATGTTAAGGGTAGGAATGTTAAGGACAATCATGGAATTTTGACAATGTCAGGATGATTAAGAGATTGAGTCCATTCATATTACAATTGGTATTAGCAATTTTCTGTCATTACATTAACAATTATACTAACAATTTTTTCAGTCTTAAATAAAGTCTCAACTCCCAGAACTTTCTAAATTGCTCTCTTCCAAATTGTTACAGAACCAACAGATAGAGTAATGAACTTATCTTTTGCCTCATTATACTAGGACCTAACCAAATTTCCCAGAGACATCATAACAAGTGTCTGTAACCCTTTGCTAGAGGCACAACTAATTAGAACTACAGCCCTAGATGTACATGTATAATGTGCGTGTGTATGTTTGTGTGTGTGATGTGTAGAGGGTTGTGATAGATAACTGAACTGAGAGAAGCAGTTAATCTTTCCAGTTTCTCTTTCTTGTGCAAATGTATTAGTAGAAGCTAAACAAGATCTCTCCCAATGAATTGTGGTAAAGTTGAACTAAAGGCCAAATGTAGCTAAAGGCCAGTAGTTCTAGAGCATGATCTGCTGGCTCCCTATTGCTTTTCTTCTGTGTTTCTCTGGATGAGCTTGAGAGCACTAGTGGGATAATGGATAGATCTGAAAAGAAAAGCAGAGTTAAAAACCAGTGATGTCACTTTATAAAGGGTACTATTTCCTTCCTTTCAGGACACCAGGTCTCTACTCGGCCTGCTTAAAGAATTAGCTTGATCCCAGTTCTAGAGTTGGAAGGGATCTCAGAAGTCATCAAGTCTCATTCCCTAACTTGACAGGAAAGGGAAACTAGGGAAACCCAGGGAGGTAAATAACACATCCAAGGTTACACAGATAGTAAGTATTGGGGGGAGGGCAGTAAGTATATTCATATCTCAGAGTGTCTCCCCTCTCTGAATTTTCACAGTTTCTATTGAATGTTGTAGGAGAATGGATTGGTGGTGCCAATAAGCAAACACAACATGTAGTCATTCAAATATGCAATGTAGCTGGAAAAATATTGTCCTCTTGTGGTCAGGATTCAGAATTGCGGCACGTCATTCAATTCAACACTTTTGTGTCATCCACAATGAATGCACCTGGACTTGAGAGAGGTCTGAAGATAGATACTGCACAATCCATCCCCTTGTAGAGTTTACCATCTAGTACAGATTGTCCTCAGTCCCTGAACTATGGCTGTGTCTCTGATCTTACTTATCTTCCTTTTTTTTTCCTTTCTTTTTTTGTGAGGCAATTGGGGTTAAGTGACTTGCCAAGGGTCACACAACTAGTAAGTGTCAACATTTATTAAGTGACTGCCAAGTGTCAGGCACCATGTTAAGCTATGGGGATACAAATAAGAAAAAGGGAGCTAGTCCTTGCCCTCAAGGAATTTACAATCTAATGAAAAACAACACACAAATGGAAGCTGAGCAAGGGAGTCTAAAGCAAGCACAGCTAATGATGAAAAGTAGAGAATTATGTCTGTTGTTTGCTTATGTTTTCAACCTCAGCACTTAACATAGTACTAGGCATTTATTAAATGCTGAATAAATGTTTAATCCTTATATCTTTGTCCAAATTGCATACATGTGCAACTGTTCATAATCTAAAAATTTCTATCCAACATTTCTGATGGTTTAAAGTATAATTCAATTTCTTTTTTGTGTGTTTTTGTTTTGTTTTTTGCTGAGGCAATTGGGGTTAAGTGACTTGCCCAAGGTCACACAGCTAATAAGTGTTAAGCGTCTGAGGTCGGATTTGAACTCAGATCCTCCTGACTCCAGGGCCAGTGCTCTATCCACTACACCACCTAGCTGCCCCAAGTACAATTCAATTTCAATCCACTTAAGTTTATAGTTTTCTTACAATTTAACAAATTTGGCTTTCCTGGTACGAACCCACCCTAATCATACTGTTTATACTTTGTGTTATGTTATTTTAAATTCTTTATTAATATTGAATTTAAAAATTTTGCATCAATGTTCATTAAGGATATTAGTCTGCAGTTTTAACACTCACTGGTTGATGTATCAGAACCATAATCTGTGTCACACAAGGAATTCATTTTTTAATCTATTTGGTCCTTGAGTTCTTTTCATTAAAAGTTTATCAATGGCATGTTCAATTTCTTTTTCTGAAATTAGGTTGTTTAAATTCTCTATTTCTTATTCTGTTAATTTGGGTATAGCATATTTTTTGTAAATTTTCATTCATTTCATTTCAATGGTCAGTTTTATTGACATGTAGCTGAATAAAATATTTTCTAGTAAGTTCCTTTTGGGGGTGGGGGAAGCTTGAAAGAGGGGTGGTGGTCCTGACTTCTGCAGTTATCTCTGTCCCCTGGGTCACTTAGGCTGAAGTCATGCCTAATGGGCTTATGTCCCCTTACTTCTTAGATGTCTCAGTCCTTTAGATTAGCTTCTCAAGTAGAAAACTTCTGAGTTACCCCAGACCCTTAGCAATATCAATTGAACACCAAAATAAAAATTCTGAAAAATTAAAGAAGAGATTATCAAAAACAACAACACCAAATTAAAAAATTGGGAGGGGGAAGAAAATATATATTGATTGCTTCTATAATCTTTCTTTGACTTATTACTTCTCTTTTTTTTTTTTTTTTTTGGCAAGGCAATTGGGGTTAAGTGACTTGCCCAGGATCACACAGCTAGTAATTGTTAAGTGTCTGAGGCCGGATTTGAACTCAGGTACTCCTGACTCCAGGGCCGGTGCTCTATCCACTGCGCCACCTAGCTGCTCCCCTTTCTTTGACTTATTAATTCTTTAAAACTAAACTATTTAGGGACAACTAGGTGGCTCAATTGAGAGAGTACCAGCCCTGGGTCAGTCAAATCTGACCTCAGGCACTTACTAATTGTATGACCCTGGGCAAGTCACTTAACTCTGATCCCCCCCATACCAATAAATTTAAACTATTTGGTCTACAATTGTTTTTTGGGACTTTTTCAGTGGCCCTTTATTTAATATAATTAGTAAGTGGCAAATGTCTGAGGCTGGATTTGAACTCAGGTCCTCCTGAATCCAGGGCTGGTGTTTTATCCACTGCACCACCTAGCTGCCCCCAACATGATCAATTTTTTTTTTTGTGAGACAATTGGGGTTAAGTGACTTGCCCGGGGTCACACAGCTAATAAGTGTCAAATGTCTGAGCTCAGATTTGAACTCAGGTCCTCCTGAATCCAGGGCTGGTGCTCTATCCACTGTGCCACCTAGCTGCCCCCAACATGATCAATTTTTATAAAGATGCCATATACCTCCAAGAATATGTATACTCTTCTCTATTTCTTTTCAGCAACCACCAGAGGTCTAGCATATTGGACTTTTCTAAAATTCTATTCAGGTCCTTAACTTTTAAAAAACATCAGTCAAGGGCTGGTGGGGTAAATTGAGGTTCTCCCATTATTATTTGTTTACTATCTGGGTCTCATATTTTTTTTTAGTTTTTCCTTTCTATATTAAAAGCAATACCATTCAGAGCATATATGTTAAGTATTGAAATCAATTCATTGTCTATGTAACCTTTCAGTAAAAAGTAGTTTCCCACTTTTTCTCTTTTAGTTGTTTATTATTGTGGCCTTATCTCAAATCAAAATTGCTACCCCTACTTTTTTGTGTTCATCTGAAGCATAATAGATTTTATTTCAACACTTCTTTTAATTCTATGTGGCTTTTCATATTTCATGTCTGCTCTTGTAAACAATATATTGTTGGATTTTGCTTTCTATTCCATTCTGCTAACCTCTTCGTTTTTATGGGCAAGTTTATCCCATTCACATTCACAGTTATAATAGTCAATTGGGGGGTCAGCTGGGTGGCACAGTGGATAGAGCACTGGCCCTGGATTCAGGAGGACCTGAGTTCAAATCCGGCCTCAGACACTTAACACTTACTAGCTGTGTGACTTTGGGCAAGTCACTTAACCCCAATTGCCTCACAAAAAAAAAAAAAGTTAATTGGTTGTTTCTATCCTACTCTCATAATTTTTCTTCTCCATATTCCTCACTCATTTATTTCAAGTTGTTATTTTTCTATTTGTTTAACCTCTTCATCAACCTTTCTCTGAGTTTAGGGTGTGTTTTGCTTATGGCTAATCCCTCCCTGAACTTAGCCGCCATTACATACTCTTTCCTTTCTATTTCCCGTCTTTCTATTTCTATCTATATCCCTGATATGTTGAATGCATTATGACAAAAATTATCTATGTGTGTTTTCTCCTCTATTGACCAGTTTAGAAGATGAAAGTAAAGTTCAAGTGATGTCTGTTCCCTTCCCCAGTTTCTTCCATGTTTATATATAGTATATAAATCATGTCATTATGTGTGACACATGACAGTAGGCCCAGAGAAGACCCTAATAGAAACTATTCCTTTGTTCTAACCATTTATGTTCAAACCTAGTTTTTCTGCGAACTCGAACAATTCTCTTCACTATATAGGATATTTGGGCAGTCTATCTACACAGAAAGCTGAGACATAATAGTATTCATACATGATATCCATGAAACATTCAGAAGACAGAAGGTAGAAGCATAGCCACTGTACATATTGGATATTAAAAGTAGAAAGCAGAGAGAAAGCCTTAGACTTGGGCCATGAAGTTGGTATTAAATTCAAGGAACCCAAGCTTGAGGGAAGAGGAAATTCAGAACATTTGTTTTTTAACATATGTGTCTAGGTGTCATTGACTACATATCTATCTAATCTACATATATAATCTCACCCATATATCTCATATATCATCCATATACATTTATGCAAGAATATATACCTATATATGTATACATACATGTGGGTTTATTTATCTATTTATTGCCTATGTAACATGGTCAAGGAAATATAGAATGTTAAAACTGGAAAGGATATTATAGATAATCTCACTCAACTTCTTCATTTACCCGATAAGGAAACAGACCTACAGAAGTTAAATGTTATGCCCTGGAATACTGTAGCAAATTTGGGATTAAAACTCAGGTAACCTGATAGCCACTTCCATGTTCTATCATTTGCTCAATGCGTTCCAAAAAAAAAATGGAAATCAATAATCATAGGATTAGAGCCAGAATAAAACCTTCAAGGTCATCAAGACTAATTCCTTTATTTTACTGATGAGAAAATTGAGAGGTTGAGTGATTGGCCTAAGATCACATATCAACTGTCTTGGAAAGGATTTAAATGCAGATCTTTTTAAGTCCAAGTTCAGAACTCTATCAACTACCACATATTGCCCCTATGCCCATATCTAGGAATTTTAATTATTATTTGGCATTGAGTGCTTACTTTAATGAATCTATTATATAGAAAGTACAAGTATATTATTGCTTCATCAACATATACTTTATATAATTTTAAGTCCTTCATGACTAAAATAAATGTCTTCAGATTTGTACCCTTGCCATTTCTCTAACATCGTCATGTGATAAAGAGTCTCATAAAATTTGAGGTCAGTGGTACAGAAATTGCTGATCTTAAAGAGCCAGAGATTGCTTCAGAAGGATTAAAGGAAGCCTGAGAATATCACATTACATGAAGCTCCTTTTCTATCTAATAAAATTACTTTAAAATTACCAAATAATATTATATTTATATAAGATTCCAGTGTCTGTCTTCTTTTCTGTTTTTTCTTTTTTTTGTCTTCTTTTCTTAGCAAAATTACAGTACTCTGAAATTCGAAAGCTAAATTGTATCTTATAGAAGATCTTTAAAAAACCACATCTGTTGTCATACTTCACTCTCTACTTCTCATTTGATCTATTCACTTCCACCCCAATAGTTCTTGTATTTTCCTCATGAAACACATTTAGCTCCTGCATATTGTCCCCAGCAGATAAAACAACAGAGCAAAACTCAAACCTACTACTTGTGCTTGGCAATGGAAAGTGTGGTCAAATCCTAGTGATAAAGTCTGTGCTTATGGTACCAAAGGGGGAGGGGGGTGCTATGCACTTTCTGTGCAAGGATAGGTGCTAAATATCCAGGCTGGGAATCCATTATGTGAAGAGAGAAGTGTTAGCCATATCTATTGAACCAAATTGTAAATCTTTTTTTTTCCATTTCTCTGTATATTTGAGTTTATATTTAGAGGTATGATAGTAAAAGTTTAACAACGAGCTCTCTTCCAGGGGTGGGGGGCAAGGGGGGGGACATACACATGACACATTTTTAAAAGCTTAATCTACATTATTAATATTTCTCCATCACTTTCTTAAGTTCCTCATTTCTCACCTGACTGAACTACTTTGGAACTTTTATGATTAACTTTAGCATATTCCCACATGAGGTACTCCTCATCCCCCCTTATCTTTTTAGCTTCCTTTTGTGTTGTTTTCCCCCATTACATTGTAAGATTCTTTGAGGGCATGGAATGTCTTTCTTTTTTCATTTTTGTATCCCCAGTGCTTAGCACAGCATACAATACATAGAAGAATAAGAACAAATTTTGACAAACTTTATTTAGTCCAAAACTTGTCCTTGTGGGAGAAGGAACTGCTAAAGTAAATGTGGAAAGGAATACTTCTCATGGATTTCTCTAATATAGGAGGATGTGTGTCTGTCTTCAGAAAGAAGGTTGCCTGGCAGGTGTTTCTTTGGACTGGAAACCACCATACCCAAGATACCCTGCCAATATCTCAGTGCCATTTTGGAGGTGTGTGCAAGATGGTTGGTGAGTTGCCCAGCACCCTTCTTTTCTTGTCCTTTCCTTCTTACCAGCTTCAGTATTTCCAGTTAACCTATAAAATAGTCCCTTGAATGTACCAAATAAAAAGTTCTATTCTTCTAGAAAGCTCTCTGGTGCTATTGGCATTCACCAACATAGTGTTTTATATCAATTTCTAGGAAACCATTAGGACAGAATCCTTCCTATACTTATGACAATAAGTCAGGTTGTTCTAGTTTTCAGTTGAGAGAATAATATATCTAAGGGAAATGATTATTTCTCTCATAGTAATAACCAACTATTAATTGAGATTAAGATTTTTCTTTCTATTTCCTCATTTAAAAATAAACTCCTGTAGCTTAATACAGCCAGTCTTTGAAGAACATTATTGACCTTGCCCCCAAATTTACCCAACCTAGACATCTTATCTAAGTGGAATTATTATCCTACACAAGTAGAAAAACCTTACAAAGATAATCTAATTTAGGTGAATTACTCAGGCTTTGGGATGCTGGGAATTTGTTGAGATAGTCCAAGGCTGAGCATGATCCATAAGAGTCACAAATCAAAGTCATATGCCCCAGATCCTCATTAGAATAGGTACACCTCTCATTATAATATTCATTCTCTCTTTAATTGTTAACCAATTAGAGTTGATTGCTGCCTTTTGGGAATGCCCAATCTTCCAAGGACATATAAGCATTGAGAGAGCCCATAACTCATTTTTGTTTTATGAGAGAAGGTCAAATGACCATATTTTAAAATTAGTTATTTACTAGGGGGCAGTTAGGTGGTGGATTAGACAAAGCACCGGCCCTGGATTCAGGAGGACCTGAGTTCAAATCCAGCCTCAGACACTTGACACTTACTAGCTGTGTGACCCTGGGCAAGTCACTTAACCCCAATTGCCTTGCCAAAAAAAATAGTTATTTACTAACCATAATTACCTGGAAATTATGTCTCTTAAAGTTCTCATATGCCACATATTACTTATTGGGTCATTGCCATGAAAGAAAGTGTAAGTGTCCAAGTGAAAGATTTAAATTTATCTCTGATAAAGTTTTTGGGTTTTCCACATGGTGATCATAAACAAAAAGTAATATGTCTGTTTTATACACATGGGCACAAGATGGGTAGATGACCTATCCAAAGTTACATAACTCAATTATTTAAATGTTCTATTTTTTGCTGTGCAGGCTATCACTTATCCAAAATAAGAAACTACTATAACTGGAGCTAGACTAGAAGTAATTAATAAATAATAATAGATATATATTGTTCCTTAACATTTACAAAGCTATTCCATAAAAATATTTACATAAAGTAGGTAATGAATAAATTATTATCTGCCATTTAAAGCGAGGAAATTAAGATGGCAGAGTAAAGGCAGGGGCTCACTTGAACACTTCCAAATTCCCCTCCAAATAGCTCAAAATGAATTCTGTAGCAGCAGAACCAGCAAAAAGATTAGATCAAACAATTTCCCAGCCCAAGACAAATTAGGTCAGCAGAAAAGGTCTATCTCACTGGGGTAAAAATTTAGCACATTCAGCATAGACCGTGTACTAGCAAACCAGCAGCAGGCCTTGGGAGCAATTGAATTGACAGCAGCTTCCTGAGTTCTCAGCCCACAGATGGCAAGGGGGTCAGACAACTGGTCATAAGGAAATTACATGGGACTTTTTTCTAGCAATGAAAGTAGAACTTTGTTGCACTGCATATACCTGGTTCCAAGTTGCAGTCCCAAGGACATAAGGAGCACTAGAAGTAGGGGCCCTGGTCACAGTTCCAGGGCAGAAAAGAGTATGTGTAGTTCTTCATAGACCAGAGCAGAGGTCAACAGAACAGTGACCATACATCTCCTTAGATCATGCCACCTTGGAAAAACTGAAAATTTATAGACTCTCCCCTACCCCCACCTAGAGCTAACTCTTAAAACACCAGCATGAAAAAAAAGCCCAGAACATGAGGCAGTGCCCCCCTTAACTATGGGAACAGAAGCCAACTTTAACATGAAGCTAAAAAACAAGAAATAACTTGGAAAATGAGCAAATAATATATTTTTTTAAATTGTTCCTAGAAAGTTACCATGGTGACAGGGAAGATCAAAACACAAACTCAAAAGACAATGAAATCAAAGCAACTGTATGCAGAACCCCAAAGGAAAAAAAGGAAAATTAGCCTCAGATTCTAGAAGAGCTGAAAAAAGATTTTTAAATTCAAATAAAAGAGGAAGAGGAAAAGTTGGGGAAAGAAATGAGAGTGATGCAAGAAAATCATGAAAAAGCAATCCAACAGCTTAGTAAAAAGAGCACAAAAATATCAAAGAAAATAACACTTTAAAAAAAGCAGAATTGGCCAAATGGCAAAAGATTAACAAAAATCTACTGAAGAGAAGAACTCTTTAAAAAGAAGAACTGGCCAAATGTAAAAAGAGGGACAAAAATTCTCTGAAAAGAACTTCTTAAAAAGTAGAATTAGCCAAATAGAAAAGGAGGTACAAAAGCTCACTGGAGAAAATAATTTCTTAAAAAATAGAATTGGGCAAGTAGAGGGTAATGACTCCACAAGACATAAAGAAACAAATAAAAATGAAAAGAATGAAAAAATAGAAGAAAATGTGAAATATCTCATTGAAAAAAGAACTTACCTGAAAAATAGGTCCAGGAGAGATAATTGAAGAATTATTGGACTACCTGGAAGCCATGATTTTAAAAAGGGCCTAGGTATGATATTTCAAGAAATTATCAAGGGAAACTGCCTTGATATCCTAGAACCAAAGGATAAAATAGAAATTGAAAGAATTCACTGATCATCTCCTGAAAGAGATCCCAAAATGAAAAATTCCAATTAATATTGTGATGAAATAATGGGATTTAGCAGATACTCAAAGACCCACCTGGAGATTAATGTATACTGATTGAATCAAATGAGAGTGATTGACTGCTGATTAAGCCTACTTCAAGTTAATTGGATTGTAATCACACCTGGCTATTCCTTAAGAAGTTATTGTTCTCAGAAACTAGACTGTGAACTCAACTTGAGAATACCTTCAAAGACAATGGATTTGGATGACGCCAACCAATCACCTTGAAGCACTGTGTAAGGATCACCTCTGTTCCAGATCTATAAAAAAGCTTCCACAAATAGCTTGCTAGTGAGTGTTCCTGATTAAAGCAGGCTCATGGAGGAGGACTTCGGGAAGAACCCAACCAGGCTGTAACTCTAGGCTAGACTGGAGCTGAAGCTTCTGATTTAAGGCGACCACAATTTAGATTTTAAACATCACAGTTTGGCAACCTCTGATTTAAGGCGACCACAATTTAGATTTTAAACATCACAGTTTGGCAACCTCTGATTTAAGGCAACCACAATTTAGATTTTAAACATCACAATATTAAAACCATCTTTTAGCCCTCACAAGTTGAGTAGAAAATATTACACATAGCCTGAAAGAAACAATTCAAATATCATGGATCCACAGTCAGGATAACACAAGATTTAGCAGCTTCTACATTAAAGGACTAAAAGGCTTAGAATATGATTATTTCAGAGGTCAGAGGAACTATAATTACAACCAAAAATCACCTATTGAGCAAAAATGATTATAATCCTGCAGGGGGAAATAGATATTTAATGAAATAGAGAGCTTTCGTTATTTTTTTTTAATAATAAATATTTTTATTTAAAGTTTTGAGTTCCAAATTTTATCGCTCCTTCCCTCATTCCCCCTCCTCCTCCCTGAGGTGGTAAGCAATCAGATAGAGGTTACACATGTACAGTTATGTAAAACATTACCATATTAGTCATTTTGTATAAGAAAACTGTAATAAAAGAAAAAAATGAAAGAAAATGAAAAATAGCATGCTTTAGTTTGTGTTCAATCAATATCAGTTCTTTCTTTGGAGGTGGATAGTATGTTTCACCATTAGTCCTTTGGTATTGTCTTGGATCATTGTATTGCTGAGAATAGTTGTCATTCATAGTTCTTCATAAAACAATATTACTGGCACTGTATGCAAGATTCTCCTGGTTCTGCTCACTTCATTACATCACTCACATCAGTTCATAAAAGTATTTCCAGGCCTTTCTGAAACCATCCTGCTTGACATTTTTTATAGTACAATAATATTCCATTATAATCATATATCTCAGCTTGTTTAGCTATTCCCCAATGGATGGACAAGAAAGAAGTTAAGGAAATGAATAAAATTCTAGAAAAGTTAGATATTATAAATCTCTGGAGAAAACTGAATGGGAATAAAAAAAGAACATAGCTTCTCAACAGTACATGGGACCTACACAAAAATTGACCATGTATTAACACATTAAAAACCTCACAACCAGATTCAGAAAAATAGACATAGCAAACACATCCTTTTCAGAACATAATGCAATAAACATTACATTAAAAAATGAACAATTGAAAGAGAGATTAAAAATCAATTCTAAATAAAATAATCTGATCCTAAAAAACAAGTTGTTAAAAGAACAAATCATCAAAACAATTGATGACTTCATTAAAGAAAATGACAAAGATGAGATAACATAACAAAATTTATAGCATACAGTCAAAGAGGTACTTTAGGGGAAATTTTGTATCCTTAACAGCTTATATCAATAAAATAAAGAAAAAGAAGATCACTGAATTGTGCTTGCAACTAAAAAACTAGAAAATGAACAAATTAAAAATCCCCAACTAACCACCAAATTGGAAATTCTGAAAATCAAAGGAAAGATAAAATTTAAAATAAAAAACCATTGAATTAGTATATAAAACTAGAAGCTGGTTTTATGGGAAAAAACAATAAAATAGAAATAGGATACTTTCAAGCATTCCTGATAAAAAGACCAGAGCTGAACAGAAAATTTGACTTTCAAATGCAAGACTCAAGAGAAGCTTAAAGAGAAAAAATAAGCAATTCCATAAAGTTAAATTGTTAACATTTCTACATTGGAAGATGATACTCTAAACCCTTAAGAACTTTATCATTATTAGGGCAGTTAGAAAGAGCATACATAGACAGAGGGTATGGGTGTAAGTTGACTATGATGGGATGATATAAAAAATAAAATTAAGGGGTGAGGAAGAGGGATACACTGGGAAAAGGGAAAAGGAAAAGCAGAATGGGGTAAATTATCTCACAAAGGAAAGATGCGAAAGAACTTTTATAGTGAAAGGGAAAATGGGGTAGGTGGGCAATACTTGAACCTTATTCTCATCAGAATTGGCTCAAAGAGGGAATAGCATACACATTCATTTGGGTATAGAAATCTATCTTTTCCTATAGGGAAGTAGGAGGAAAGGGGGATAAGAAAAGGGAAGGGGACTGATAAAAAGAAGGGCTGACTAGGGGAGATGGTGGTCAGAAGCAAAACACTTTTAAGGGAGAACAGGGTGAAAGAAAAGAGAGAGAGCAGGATAAACAGTGTAAAGAACCAGGAAGGAGAGAAATACACAGTTTGTAATCACAAAAGTGAATGTGGGGGGCAGCTAGGTGGCGCAGTGGATAGAGCACCGGCCCTGGATTCAGGAGTACCTGAGTTCAAATCCAGCCTCAGACACTTAACACTTACTAGCTGTGTGACCCTGGGCAAGTCACTTAACCCCAATTTCCTCACTATAAAAACAAACAAACAAACAAAAAAAGTGAATGTGAATGGGATGAACTCACCCACAAAATGGAAACAGATCAGAGAATGGATTAAAATAGGATTCTGCAATATGTTGTTTACAAGAAGCATACCTGAATCAAAGCAACATACACAGAATACAGTAAGGGATTATGGCAGAATTTATTATAATTCAGCTGAAGTAAAAATTAAAAAAAAAAACAGTAATAGCAATCATGATCCCAGACAAAGCAAAAGTAAAAATAGATCCAATTAAAAGGTGTAAACAGGGAAACTACATTTTTCAAAAAGGTACTATGCACAATGAAGTCATATACTAAACACTTATGCACCAAATGGTCTAGTATTCAAATTCTTTTTTAAATGTATTTTTAACCATAAAAATATTTTTGTTATTTTCCAGTTACATGTAAAGATAGTTTTCAACATTTGTCTTCATAAAATTTTGAGTTCCAAATTTTTCTCCCTCCCTCCCCACCCCTCTCCTCAAGACAGAAAGTAATCTGATATAGGTTATTTATGTACAATCACATTAAACATATTTCTGCATTAGTCATGTTGTGAAAGAAGAATCAGAAGAAAAGTTTCCCAGAAGTTTTTGTCAAATAATGAGTTTTGGTTCCAAAAGCTTGGCTCTTTGGGCTTATCATATACTAGATTACTATAGTCATTTACTAAAGTATAATTTATTTTTTTATTGTTTTCATAATATTTTTAGTTCCAAATTTTTCCCTCCCTCCCTTCACTACCCCCTCCTCAAGATAGGAAGCAATCTGAAATAGGTTTTATATATATATATAAAATGTGTCAAGATAATGGAATGTGGTAGATGAGGAGAATTAGCAAATACTCAGGGACCCACCTGGAGATTGATCTAAACTGATTAAATTGGGTGAGAGCAACTGACTGCTGACTGGCTAACTTCCAGTTAACTAGATTGTAAGCACATCTGGCTGGTACTTAAGAGGGCATTGTTCTCAGAAGCTAAAAACTTTTAACTTTACATCGAGACCACCTTCAGGTCAAGTGAACCAATGAATTTGAATGACGCTAGCCAATCAGCTTGAAGAACTTCCATTTCTGGGAGGAGGACATGAAGGAGGATATGAACGCTGGTGGGGAATTTCTTCCTCTTTGGCTGGAGAAATCGGTGTGGTGGCAGGACTTCACATGGGAGTTTAGGAAGACTACGATTTCCATGCTATAAGAAATCTGTTCTCAATCTTTCTTTACCATCTTATATCTTTTAATAAACCCTTTAAAGTCTAAACTCTTGGTGAATTTATCAGTGATTTTAGCCAGTTTCCCCCCAACAGTGGGGGGGGACAGATTAGAACCCACATTTAGATTTTTAAACAACACAATAAACACATACACACACACATATATATACATATATACATACAATCACATTAAACATATATCTGCATTAGTCATGTTGTGAAAGAAGAATCAGAACAAAAGGGAAAACCTCAAAAAACAAAAACAAAAAAAGTAGAAAAAGTATGGTTCAATCTGCATTTGGAATCCACAATTCTTTTTTCTTGATGTGGAGAACATTTTCCATCATGAGTCCTTTGGAATTGTCTTGGATCCTTGAATTGCTGAGAAGAGCTAAGTCTATCACAGTTGATCATCACACAATGTTGCTGTTACTGTGTACAATGTTTTCCTGCCTCTGCTCACTTCACTCAGTATGAGCCCCCATAAGTCTTTCCAGGGTTTTTTTTCTGAAATCCACCTGCTTATCTTTTCTTACCGCACAATAATACTCCATTACATTAATATACCAAAACTTGTTTAGCCATTCCCCAACTGATGGGTATCCCCTCAATTTCCAATTCTTTGGCACCACAAAAAGAGCAGCTATAGATGTTTTTGGGCATATGTGTCCTTTTCCCTTTTTGATGATCTCCTTGGGATACAGACCTAATAGTGGTATTGCTGGGTTAAAGGGTATACACCATTTTATAGCCCTTTGGATATAGTTACAAATTAGCATTCAAATTCTTAAAAGTTAAATGAGCTAGGGAAGGAAATAAAGAGTAAAGCTATACTGCTGGGGAACCTCAACTTTCCTTTTTCATAACTAGATAAATCTAACAAAAAAAAAACAAGAAAGAAGTTAAGAAGGTGAATAAAATTTTAGAAAAATTAGATACAATATAACTCTGGAGAAAAGGTCCTATTTGATCTTCACAATAATAACATAAGGTTGGTGATATTATGATTTTCATTTTACAGTTTAGGATACAATTAAGTGATTTGATTAGGACACTTACAGCTATTAAGTGTCTGAGGTCAGATTTAGATTCCAGTCTTCATGATTCCAGGCCTGCTGTTCTATCTTCTGAGAGATATCCAAGATATCTCTGGATAAAGATGAAAGCTGAAGATGCAAGTTTTGAAGTCAACTACATAAAGATGATATTTTAAATATGAAAATGTTTTGCATGATCACACATGAAAAACCTATATCCAATTGCTTACTCTCTCAGTGAAGGGGCAGAGTAGAGAGGGAAGAAGAAAATCTGGAACTCAAAATTGTTTAAAATGAATGTTAGGGCAGCTAGGTGGTACAGTGGATAGAGCACTGGCCCTGGATTCAGGAGGACCTGAGTTCAAATCCAGCCTCAGACACTTGACACTTACTAGCTGTCTGACCCTGGGCAAGTCACTTAACCTTCATTGCCCTGCAATATATATATATTTAAAAAAAAATTTAAAGGGGCCATAGGAACATAGTTAAAAATTAATTGAAAATCAAATAATTTTATCCCAAAGAATGAATGTATCAAATACCAAGTTATAGAAAAATCAATAATTTTATTAAAGAGAAGGACAACAATTAGCCAACTTACCAAAAGTTATGGGATACAGCCAAAGCAGTACTTAGGGGAAATTTTTATCTCTGAATGTTTACATCAATAAAATAGAGAAAAATATTAATGAAGTGAGTGTGCAACTAAAGTGAGGAAACTGAAACTGAAAGGCTATGTAATTTGTCCTAGGACACAGAGCTGGGAAGTTCAGCAGCTAAGATTTGAATTGAGGTCTTCTGATTCCAAGCCTATTTCTCTTTCCACTCTACCAAGAGAACATAAAATGGCCATACTTAGCCAGAACAATGAGCCATCTAGATTCTATTCTATTTCATTGCTTCACTGGCCCTAATCTGATTGTGCCTCATTACATCATTTTTAGATTTGAGGCATTTATTTCAAATAATATACCAACTCCCCTTGAGAACTCATCATGTAAAACACCAACAAAACATTTTAAGTCATTGGAAAACTCAGCCTTTAATAATACTTTAGTAGGCTTGGGTTTGTTTCCCTTTGGATAGAGAAACAAATTGAAAAATCTTCAGGTCTATAGTCTTTTCTAGTTGACAAGTAGTGAGACTGGAGCCCCACCTGCAGGGTTTCTGCACAGGCTACAGGTATCCAGAGAGCACTGTGTACTCGCTGCACAAAAGTAGGTTCCTGAGTCTCCAGGCTGGGCATAAGTAATGTGCAGGGAGAGGTGTTGGTCTTTTTTGTTGAGCAGGATTGTCACTCTTCTGTTTTCTTTTTTGTCCACATTTGAACGAATGTCCATCAGCAATTCTGGGCCTTTCCCAGAATCCTGCTTGTACCAAGGGAAGTAGTTGAAGGCATTGTTTTTGTAACTGCAGTTCATGTTGACATGCTCTTTCTCCTGAACAGTCAAGGACTGAGGAGTTTGAGACACCTCTTCTTGGCTTCTCACATCTGCTTGGAAAGAAAACGACAGGCAAAAAATGTCATAAACACATCACACAGTAGAAATTAATAGACCCCAAAAATAATTTAGCATTTTTCTTTCTCCTCATTTCTGAGAAGAATGTCCTCTTGATGTCCCTCTTCCTAGAAGGTATCCTACACCCATTCCCTCCCCATGCCTCTCTCCCAGCTCACAGTCCAGTTGAAGCCCCAGGATCATTAATGTGATGCTCAAGAAGGTCTCCATTCTTTCTCTCAGACTCCTTAACCCAGGCCAATATATCAAGACTTCCTAACTAAGGGAGTTCGTTCAATGTTTTAAGTATTAATCATTCTTTTTTTTTTTTTGCTCTTAGATGAGGTACTGAGCCAATAGGAGACAAGCACTACATGGAGTATGGGCATGCCCACCTAGGGCACTCCAAAGCTAACCATTCAATTTGACTTTGCAAGTGAAATAGATACACTGCCACCTTCTGGCCAGATACACAAATACTTTTTTCAAAAAAATGTATCAGGCTTTGAGCTCATAGCATGCCCAAAAGGGAAACTACTTTGACTTTTGAACTTTTATAAATACAAGAGGGAAAGTAATTAAGCTCCACTGTGTGCCCCTTATCAAAAAGGTAGAAAGCAATGGCAAAAAACATACAGGTTTCTCCTTGCTTTTCAGGACTCTATCAGGGTAACTTTGGACAAATTATAAAATTTCTATCTCATTGTTCATGTTTATTCATTTATTACTTCAGCTTTCCTTTTAAGATTAGTGAATTCCAGAGGGGCAATGTAGTGTAGAAAGCCAGGCTCAGAATCAGGAAAACCTGTGCTGAAGTACTGACTCTAAAACATACTATCTCTATAACCTTAGACTAGTCATTTAACTGCCTAATTTGTAAAATGAGGAATTTGGACTAAATGGTTTGTGAAATGTCTTCTAGTTCTAGAGAAATGGTTCTAACAATTCTAAATGAAAGACATAAACATATTCCTGTCCTCAAGTAACTTACATTCTGATGGGAAAATAATGTGCAAAAAATATATACATAGGGGCAGCTAGGTGGCGCAGTGGATAGAGCACTGGCCCTGGAGTCAGGAGTACCTGAGTTCAAATCCGGCCTCAGAAACTTAACACTTACTAGCTGTGTGACGCTGGGCAAGTCACTTAACCCCAATTGCCTCGCTAAATATATATATATATATATATATATATATATATATATATATATATATATATATATATATATATATATATATATATATATATATATATATATATATATATATATATATATATATATATATATATATACACACACACATACAAGATATATAATGAAGATGAAAGGTAGTATCAGAAGGCAATAACAAATAGAGAAAGGTGAGGAAGTTATATAGGGGATAGGAATCACATCCCGGAGAAGCTGGGGTTTAGAATGAATCATGAAAGAAGTCAGGAGGCCATTATGATGAGGGAGAGCAATCCAGTCATGAGGAACAGTCAGTGAAAAAGCATAAAATCAGCAGATGGAATATTAGGTGCCAAGATGAGAGAGAGAGAGAGAGAGAGAGAGAGAGAGAGAGAGAGAGAGAGAGAGAGAGAGAAAGCACAGTATTACTGGATCCTAGAGAATTAGGAAATGAATGAAGAGTAAAAAGACTGGAAAGGTAGGAAGGATCCAGAATATGAATTGTTTTAAAAGCAAGACAGAGAATTTTACATTTTATTATGGAAGCAACAGGGAGCTACTGCAATTTCTTGAGTAGGGGAGTAATATAGTCAAACCAGAGCTTTAGAAAAAGTACTTTGACATGTATAACCTATATAGAATTGCTTACCTTCTCAATGTGGGGAGGGGGCAGGAAAGGAGATAATTTGAAACTCAAAGTTTTTTAAATGAATGTTAAAAATGTTTTACGTGTAATTGGGGGAAAATAAAATATGAAATATACCTTTAAAAAGTACTTTGGCACTGAATGCAGGATGGATTGGCATAGGGAGAGATTAAGATAAGAACATAAAACAACAGGCTATTGAAATAATTCAAGCATGAAGTAAAGGAGGGTCACTACTGTATACATTGACAGAGCTGGTATGTACAAGAGAGAGTTCAAAGTTACATCTTTGTTCCAAAGGATACTATTTGACAATAGATTGGATATATGGAGTGAGTATAAAAGAAGAGACAAAGATGACACTGAGCTTTCAAAAATAGAGGACTAGGATGATTATAAATAGTATTAATAATAGATAAGCTTCAGAGCATATTGAAGGGAAAGATCATGAATCTTCTTTGAGACAAGTTGAGTTTGAGATGCCTACAGAATATCCAATTCAAGATGTTCAAAACTTGGTGGGAAAGAACTACAAATCAGAAGAAAGACCAGGGTTAGACATATAGATCAGTTCATGAACTACTTAGGGATGTTAATTGAACCCTTGCTGGTTGATGAGATCCCCAAGTGAAGTATATAAAAGGAAAAGAGATCTGGGACCCAAAAGACCCTGTGGGTAGAGACAAAGACTCAATGTCTCTAAATGTGAGTTGGATAAAAAGCCAAGGAAGGATTAGTCAGAAGGTAAGAGAAGAAACATGAAAACATTAAATTTTTAAAGGTTTATACAAACAAAACCAATGAAGCCAAAATTAAAAGGAAAACTGGAAATTGGGAAAACATTTTAGAACAAATATCTCTGATTAAGGTCTAATTTCTCAAATATATAAGGAACTGAGACAAATTTATAAAAATAGAGCAATTAACTCAATTGATAAAAGGTCAAAATAAACAGGATTTTTTCAGAAGAAGAAAACGAATGAAGCCAGCAGAATTATAATTAAAAATGCTCTAAATCACTAATATTTAGGGAAAGGCAAATTAACTCTGAGGTACCATCTTCTACCTATCAGATTGAATAACATAACAGAAAAGGAAAATGACAAATGCTGGAGGGGATGTGAAAAAATGGGTACACTAATTCACTGGTCGTGAAGCTGTGAACTGGTCAAACCATTCTGGAGAATAGTTTGGAACAGTGCCCAAAGTACTAAAAAAAATCTATGTGTATTCTTTAACCAAAAAATACTACTACTAGGTTTGAACCTCAAAGAGATCAAAGGAAAAGGACCCATAGGGATGAAAATATTTGTGGCAGATCTTTTTATGGTTGCAAGGAATTGGAAACTAAAGAGATGTCTATCAACTGAGTAATAACTGAACAAGTTGTGTATATGATCATGATGGAACATTATTGTGCTCTAAGAAGTGATGAAAGGGATGGTTGCAGAAAAAACATTATATGAACTAATGCAAAATGAAGTGAAAAGAATGAGAACATTGTACACAATAATAGCAATGACATGATGACAGTCAGATGTGAAAGACTTAGAGACTGTGATTAATGCAATGATCCAAGACAATTCCAAAGGAGTCATGATACAAAATGCTATCCACCTCCAGAGAGAGAAATGATGAACTCTGAGAAAAGATGGAAGCATATTTTTCACTATATTTATCTTGATTTTTTCATAGCATGGCTAATGTGGAAATATATTTTATATAACATCACATTATAATGGGCATTTTATTTCTTGCCTTCTCAATGGGTAGAGTAGGGGTGGAGTAAAGGAGAGCATTTGGAACTAGAAAGAAAAATATCTTTAATTTTTTAAAAGACTTAGCTTCTCATAATACTCTTGAAACCATATGTTGGTGTGGTTATTGTTGCTCCTCCTCCACCACCATCCCTTTGCAGAGAGTAACAAATTTGAAAGATCCTCAGTTGTATTGTCTATGCTTGATATCAGAGTCTGGAGCCCTACCTGCAGGGTTTCTGTATAGGCTACAGGTGCTCAGACATGTGTACTAGCCATACAGAAATAAGTGTCGGAATCTCCAAGCTGGGCATAAGTGATGTTCAGGGAGAGGTGCTGGTCTTTTTTGTTGAGCAGGATTGTCACTCTTCTGTTTTCTTTTTTGTCCACATTTGAACTAATGTCCATCAGCAATTCTGGGCCTTTCCCAGAATCCTGCTTGTACCAAGGGAAGTAGTTGAAGGCATTGTTCTTGTAACTGCAGTTCATGCTGACATGCTCTTTCTCCTGAACAGTCAAGGACTGAGGACTTTGAGAGACCTTTTCTTGGCTTCTCACCTCTGCTTGGAAAGAAAATGACAGGCTAAAAAATGTCATAAACACATCACACAGTAGAAATTACTCAACAAATACTTTAGCACTTTTCTTCCTCCTCAGTTTGTGGAGCTCCCTCTTCCTAGGGGTATTCTACACCCATTACCTCCCTATTCCTCTCTCCCAACTCACAGTCCAGTTGAAGCCCCAGGATCATTAATGTGATGCTCAAATGGGTCTTCATTCTTCCTTCCTCACAGACTCCCTAACTCAGGGCAGAACCCCCAGGGACTCTCTACTAAAAGAGCTAGTTTGATGTTTTGGGTATTGATCATTCTTTTTGTTTAAAAAAATACAATGAGCTCTCAGGTGAGTTACTGAGCCAATAAGAGATAAGCACTACATGTAGTATGGGAACACCCTATTCAATGTTAACCATTCAGTTTGAATTTCCTGGTGAAATAGAGATCCTGCCACTTTCTAGTCAGATGCAGAAATAGGAAGAAAGAAAGAAAGAAAGAAAGAAAGAAAGAAAGAAAGAAAGAAAGAAAGAAAGAAAGAAAGAAAGAAAGAAAGAAAGAAAGAAAGAAAGAAAGAAAGAGGAAGGAAGGAAGGAAGGAAGGAAGGAAGGAAGGAAGGAAGGAAGGAAGGAAGGAAGGAAGGAAGGAAGGAAGGAAGGAAGGAAGGAAGGAAGGAAGGAAGGAAGGAAGGAAGGAAGGAAGGAAGGAAGAAAGGAAGGAAGGAAGGAAGGAAAACTGGGCTCACAATATACCCAAAAGGGAAACTACTTGACTTTTGGAATTTTATAAATATGTTATGGGCCCAGAGCACCCCAGAAGTTCTCTGGGGCACATCAAAGAATCTTCTCTTTGAGAAACTAAACCAGAGGACAGATAAGCCTAGAGAGATAATCAGAACCAGTTCAGACTGAGCTAGCTCCTGGACCTCCACCCTTCCCATTCTAGTCTCCCTAGTACCTGCCAGTCTCCTGCTCAAGGATATTGGTATCTCAAAGCCACATGCTTTGTTCCATACCTCTCTCCTCATGAAAAGTCCAAGGATCTCTTTCATGGTTTTCCTTCCCCTCCCTTCCCTTGCCCCTAAATAAACTACCATATTATTCTAACTGCTTTTGTGTGCAAGAGGGTGTAATTCTTTATTTTTTATTTTATTTTATTTTATTTCAGGGCAATGAGGGTTAAGTGACTTGCCCAGGGTCACACAGCTACTAAGTGTCAAGTGTCTGAAGCTGGATTTGAACTCAGGTCCTCCTGAATCCAGGACCGGTTCTTTATCCACTGCTCCACCTAGCTGCCCCCGAGGGTGTAATTCTTTAAAGAGGAATTCCTAAGGACCCCAACCCCTACCCCAAACCCCGTACCCCATTTCCCCATGAAAAATACAAGGGAAAAAGTAACTAAACTCCACTGTAGGTCCCTTACCAGCAAGACTGATAGCAATGGCAAAATTCATGGGGGTTTCTTCTTTCTTTGCAGGCCACTGTCTGAGTAACTTTGAAAAATTATAAAGATTTCTGTCTTGATTTATTCATTTATTTTTTCAGCTTTCCTTTTAAAGGTCAATAAAGTTCAGAGAGGCAATGTGAAATAGAAAGCCAGCCTTGGTAAAAGTCCTGCTTCTAATATATACCACTCTCTGATCCTGAAAAAGTCTTTTAACTGCCTTAATTTCTTAATCTGGAATAAATAGCTTCTAAAGTCCCTTTCAGTTCTAAATCTATGATTCTAAATGAAAGGCATAAACATGGCCCTGGCCAGGAGTAACTTACATTCTGATGGGGAAATAATGTGCTAAAAAATAAATCACACACACACACACAAGATATACAGTGAAAAAGAAAGGTAATCTCAGAGTGAAGGCAATAGCATGGGAAGAGAAGTGAGGAAAATGTGGAGCAGTTAAGGAAGAGAAATCTCTTCTTTCAGAAGTTGGGGTTTGGACTAAGTCTTGAAGGAAGCCAAAAATCTAGTATGAAGAGGGAGAACAATCCAGGCATGGGGGACAACCACTGAAAAAGCATGGACCAGGCAGATGAAGTGTGTGCCAAGAACAACAATCATGCCAGTATCACTGGATCCTAGAGAATTTGGAAAGGAATGAAAAACAAAAAGACTGAAAAAGCAGGAAGGAACAAGGATATGAATAGCCTTAAAAGAGATAATTTTAAATTTTATTATGGAGGCAATAGGAAGCCACTAAAATTTCTTGGGAATGAGAGGGAGATGATATAGTCAAATCTGTGCTTCAGAAAAAGTACATTGGCAGTGAGTGCAGAATGGATTGGCATTGGGAGAGATTAAGATAGGAATACCAAACAGTGAAGAATACTTGCACCAGGGTCATTACTATGTAAGTGGGAAAAGGTGGCATGTAACAAGAGCTATTTCAAAGGTATATACTTGTTCCAAAGGATACTATCTGACAATATATTGGATATATGGAATGAATGTAAGAGAGGAGTCAAAGATGACACTGAGATTTCAAAAAGAGATGACTAGGATGATTATTAATAATGCTAATGATAGATAAACTTCAAAGCATATTGAGGGGAAAGATAATGAGTCCTCTATGGGGCATGTTGAGTTTGAGATATCTACAGAATATCCAATTCAAGATGTTCAAAAGGCGGTTGGTGATGAAGAGCTAGAGATCAGAAGAATGACAAGGACTGGACATCTAGATCTGTTCATGAATTACTTAGAGATGATAATTAAACCCATGCTTATTGATGAGCTCACTAACTGAGATAGTATAAAAGGGAAAGAGATCTGGGACCAAAAAAATCCATTGGGTGAGAGGGTAGGACATCTTATATGAGTTGGATAAAAATCCAATGAAAGAGACTAGGAAGGATGAGTCAGGTAAGAGAAGGCAAGAATAGTGTCATGAAAACCTATAGGAGACTATCTAGGAAAAAAAATATGTGTCAAAGACTGCAGAGTGATGAAGAAGGATGAAGGTAGGGTTTAAATTTATAATACTGGGGCAGCTAGGTGGAGCAGTGGATAGAGCACTGGCCCTGGATTCAGGAGGACCTGAATTTAAATCCGGCCTCAGACACTTAACACTTACTAGCTGTGTGACCTTGGGCAAGTCACTTAACCCCAATTGCCTCACCAAAAAAAAAAATTAAATGTATAATACTGTTAGATGCCTTCATTGGATTTTGCTGAAGAATATTTACATATGTTTTCAATCATTACCAATAATTATAGAAATTGCTAAAGTCCCATAATGAAAGTTCATTAGAAAAGTGAAATTAAGAGAATACAAAAGTTGTGCACATTCAATGTGTTCCCACTTCATATTAGAAAAGGACCTCTTTGATTATGCAAAGAAACTAGCTTAAAAGGATGCAACTCCTTCCCAATTTGTCCCTAAAATCAGGAGGTAATCAATGCCATTTGCCATACAAGCTTTTCCTGGAAAAGAAAAGTAAACTTCAAAGACTTTCTCTCCTCATTCCTGCTAGGTAGGTGCAAAAATAAGTCTTATATAATTTCTGTCAAATGATACTCAAATGAGCAGAAAAATAATGCAAATTTATTTCCATGGCCTTTTCAACTAGAAAAAGAATGGTCACTATCTTTGAATTGTGTGAAGAGACTGCCAGGCACCTTCCTAGGATGTAAATACTTTAGAAGACCAGAGGCCCTCGAGCTAGAATAAACTTTAAGAGCCATCTAGTTAAACACTTTCATCTTACAAATGAGGAAACTGAATCACAAGGAGGTTCAGGACCTGATCAAGGTTACACAAGCAGTAAGCATCACAGTCTGGATTTAACTAATATCCTAACTAAGAATGAGAGGTCTATTTTTTTTTTTCAATCTGGAATACTGCCTCATAAACCAAGGCTTTCCCTGGGCCTAGTGAAAGGTATCAGACACTGAAGGGTCATAGTTAATTTGATAAATCACACTCCAAAATCAGGGAGAACCTGGGGTAGCTAACCAACTCCTAAGTCAATGAAGGAGGAATCAGTGAGAGATAGATGGAACACCAAGGTTGAGATAAAGTTTCAGTTTCTCTATAAAAAAGTGGGATTTGGGGGGCAGCTAGGTGGCATAGTGGATAGAGCACAGGCCCTGGAGTCAGGAGTTTCTAAGTTCAAATCCAGCTTCAGACACTTAACACTTACTAGCTGTGTGATCCTGGGCAAGTCACTTAACCCCAATTGCCTCACTAAAAAAAAAATTAAAAAATTAAAAAATTTTTTAAAAAGTAGGATTTGTGTTAATGCAGCTGAGAAGAAAGAGCTTCATAGATTTAAAGCTGAAAGGGAACTCTGAGACCTTCCTTCCTGTCCAACTTCATCATTTTGCAAATGAAGAAATTGAAACCCAGAGAGGCTGAATGACTTGCCCAAGGCATAATAGGAACAATAATAGCTAATGTTTATATAGCACTTTCTATATGTTAAGCTACTTGGTCACCAAAACAACCCTAGAAAATAGGTGTTATTATCCCCATTTTACAGGTGAGGAAATTGAGGTATACAGAAGTTAAGTAATTTCTCCAGAGATTCACAACCAGTAAGTGTCTGAGTCTAGATTTAAAGTCAGGTCTTCCTGATGCCAGGCTTTGCTCTCTATCCATTGCACCTTCAAGCTTCTGCCAAGATATGGAAGGTAGCAATCATTGAAGGCAAATAATTGACCTAGGTCCTCAGTCACTAGAACCAGTGTTCTTTTCACTGGACCAAGCAGATTCTCAATTTATAATTCTAAGAATATTACTTTTTTTTTCAGAACAACCAATGAAAATTACAATAACATTACAATAAAAGTTTTTATAAAGTCAGATTGACCAATAAAGATCCAGTTTTAAAAGCAGGATTTTAAAAGCAAGATGAACAAGCCCACTGGAGACCCAAACTGCAAGTATTCGTAGAAGTTGTGTACCTCAGACCCAAGAGAGTCAACACACATGGATACTCTTCCAGGATATATTTGGCCCCCATATTCCTTTCCTGGAAATTATATTTGGGGATTATCAAACCAAGGCCAATCACGGGTCCAATACTGGGACCTCATTGGTCATTTCTACATTATATATCTGCTACATTTTTAAAGAAAATAAGCTTTAATGATGCCCTTTTTTCCCCTTTATCACCACAATTTCCCCCTCATACTCCTTCCCTATCCCTCCCAGAGAGCTACCTCATATAACAATAGTTTCTAAAAACAAGAAAAGTAGCCCTGGTGACCAGGGGCTTGGCCACTGGCTTGCTGCTCCCGAGTGTCTGGGACTGGAAGCTTACCTGTTGTTCTGGGGCCCACAAGTGTTTTACTTTGCACATATTTTCGGATTTATATATATATATATTTATCAATTATTATGACTTTTGTTCTTCCTTTTCTTTTTCTTGTTTTTAGAAACTATTGTTATATGAGGTGGCTCTCTGGGAGGGATAGGGAAGGAGTATGAGGGGAAATTGTGGTGATAAAGGGAAAACAAAAGACATCATTAAAACTTATTTTCTTTAAAAATTGCAGCAGAAATATAATGTAGAAATGACCAATGAGGTCCCAGTATTGGACCCGTGATTGGCCTTGGTTTGATAATGCCCAAATATAATTTCCAGGAAAGGAAGATGGGGGAGAAGATTGAAAGACCTTCCACTATTGAGAGATGCCAGGCATAGCTGTGCTGACCAGATGCATCCCAAGATGTCACTACAGGGAGAAGGAGCTAGCACACACCTGGTGAGGGGTACCCTATTGGCACGTTGCAGGAGAGTTCCTGGTTTCAGTTTCAGAGTAGGAGGACAGCCATATTTTGCAGTCACCTGAGGGGTTTCAGGGAGCAAAATCATTTGTGGGACAGTGTGGCTGGGGACCTAGCCGTAGCATAGAAGTGAAGAACAGAACTCAACTTTGGGCATCAAGACAGATCTCAGAAAATAACTTCTAAAAATAAAGTAAAACAAGCTAAATAAATATGAGTCAGTAAAGGAGAAAAAACCCAACCATAGATAGTTACTATGGGGATAGAGAAAATCTAGGTTCATATTCAGAGGAAGATATTAGAGCTTTTAAAAAGCCACTCCTTCAGTGAGAAATGTCAAGTGATCCAAACCACAAAAAGAGTTCTTGGAAGAACTTGAAAAGAACTTTAAAAAACATGAGAAAAAAAATGAGAAACACTGAGGAAAAGTTAGGAAAAAATCCAGAGCAATCCAAGAAAATTATGAAAAGAAAGTCAACCAACTTGAAGTAGAGAACCAAAACCTGAAACAAGAAAATAACTCCTTGAAAACCAGAATTCAGCAAGGGGAAGATAATGGTGTTCTAAGAAAGAAGAAGTCTTAAAACAAAACCAAAAGGATAAAAAATAGAAGAGAAAGTGAAGCATATCATCAGGAAAATCAACTAATCTGAAGAATAGGTTGAGGAGAAATAATATAAGAATAATCAGACTATCTGAAAATAAAAATTAAAAAGAGAATCTTGATACAATGTTACAAGAAATTATCAGGCAAAATTGCCCTGAAGTTCTAGAACAAGAAGACAAAGCAAAAATGGGGGAAAAAAATCTACCAATCTCCACCAGAAAAAGATCTCAGGAGAAAAAACTACAAGAATATTATAGCCAAATTTCAAAACTCCCAGGTTAAGGAGAAAAATTGGGAGGGATAAGAAAAAACAATTTAAATATCATAAAGCTACAATAAGAATTATCCAAGACCATAAAACTGGGGGCAGCTAGATGGAACAGGGGATAAGGCACTGTGGTAAAATATGAAAGTTTTTAACAGTCGGTTAGGATAACTGAAAGACGCCAGTTTTTCAAGGACCACCCTTTTGGGGAGGAGATGAACAGTCCGCCTGCTGCGCATGTCAGACTGCCTGCCGGGTACAGTCCGCCTGCTGCGCATGTCAGACTGCCTGCCGGGTTTTTTGACTTCCGGGGTGGAGAGAACGAGAGGAGCCTTTTTTTGCCGGCTTGGCGGGACTCCTGGCGGCGCGGCACAGACGGTCTGACTCACTCCAAAGGTGGCCTAAATCGGTTTGGTGAGTTTTTATAAGGAATATAGACTAAGCCTAGATTTAAGACGATTTGTACTGTATTTCTATTTTCCTATCCTTCTAATCAACAACACCTTATATACAATAAAGGCTCTATCTAGAAAACCAGAAGCTTCTTCCATTTACTAGTCTGGGAGATAAATTAAGGGAAGGGTTAAGTAGGGGAGATTTATGATCTAATATCCAATTTTAAATCTCACAGCACCAGCCCTGGATTCAGGAGGACCTGAGTTCAAATCCAGTCTCAGACACTTGACACTAGCTGTATAACCCTGGGCAAGTCATTTAACCCTCATTACCCTGAAAAAAAGACCACAAGACCTAGCAGCTACTACATTGAAGAACCATGACTCTTGGAATACTATATTCCATAGAGCAAAAGAGTTGGGGTTATATGCAAAGGTAATTTACCCAGCAAAGTTAGTATAGTCCTGAATGGAAAAAAAAAAAATGGATATTTACTGAATTAAAAGACTTCGGGGGTTTTGTGGGGGGAAAAACCCCAGAATGTAAGGGAAAATTCAACATATAATATCCAGGAAAAATATATGGTAGACATTAAAGACCAATGATAAGGGACTCAATAAGGACAAAGTGTTTACTTCTTATATACGAAGATATTAGCAGTATTCTTATGACTGTCATTATTTGGGTAGTTTGAAAGAAAAACTTGGGCTGAGCTAAGTATGATGAAGTGATTCTAAAAAAATAAAACTCTATAGAAAGAGATAATAAGAAGTTATCTCATACAAATTAGGCATAAAAGGAAAAATTGATATAAAAGAAGCTGGTAGGGGGAAGGGTGGGTAGTGATGGAACTTTGCTCTCACTGGGATGTATTAAAAGGAGATAAGGAGTGAAGAGAGGATAAGATAGAGACTCATAGAGGGATGACTAAGGTGAGAAATAGGAGGGCAAGGTGATGGGTAGAAGTAAAGCAGAGGAGTGAGGAGGTATAGGGTAATTAGGGTGAGAAGGATAGTGAGGTATAGGAAGGAGGAAAATATACAAATAATTGTGTCTTAGAATGTGAATGGGATGAATTTACCTGTAAAATGGAAACAGCAGATTAAAAATTTGTTGCTTGGGGGTGGCTAGGTGGCACAGTGGATAAAGCACTGGCCCTGGATTTAGGAGTACCTGAGTTCAAATCCGGCCTCAGACACTTGACACTAGCTGTGTGACCTTGGGCAAGTCACTTAACCCCCATTGTCCCACCAAAAAAAAAAAACACACACACACACACACAAAAATTTGGTGCTTTCAGGAAATATTATAAAGATGAGAGATATGCAACAACAAGATAAAGTAAATGGCAATTATAGAATTTATTATGTTTTTTTAAAGCAAGGATAGTAATCATGATCTCAGGAAATGTTAAAGTTAAAATAGATTTAATTAAGAGAGAAAAATAGAGAAACTACATTATGTGTCAGCAATAATATGCAATATTGTTTTAGACCATTTAAAATAAGTAGACAGTATAAAATATTTGAGTGTACACTTGCCAAAACAGGAAATAGTTGAACATAAACATAAAACATTTTTTATACAAATAAACTCAGATTCAAATAATTGAAGTAATATTTATTATTCATGGGTAGGTAAAGCCAATATAATTTTGAAATGACAATTTTACCTAACTAATCTACTGATTCAGTGCCATCCCAATTAAATTACTAAAAAATTATTTTACTAATTTAGAAAAAATAATAACAAAGTCCATTTGGAAGAAAAGGTCAGGAACTTCAAAGAAAACAGGAAAATAGGATGTAAAGGGAATAGATTCAGTAGTATCAGACCTTAAACTATATTATAAAGTGAGAGCATTGTTCAAGGGCAAAATGTATAATTTCAACTATTTTAAATTAAAATTTTCTTGTATAAATAAAACCTATATAGCCAAGAATAGAAGAAATGCAGAAAATTGGGAGGGGGGATTTTCATAGACAATCTCTCAAATAGGATTTGATTGGGTCAGAATATTGCTGTGGTGTAGGAAATGATAAGCCAGTGGAGTTGGGAAAACATGGAAAGACTTGGACTTATGAGAGACAATGCCATCCACCATCAGAGAAACAGGCAAGTGGAAATAAGAATAGTACAGTCTTGCATGTGTATGAATATATAAATGTGTATATATATGTATGTGTGTATATAATTATAGATATCTCTTTATACATATAAATATCCATGCTTAATTGCAGCCTTCTTTAGTGTAGGAGGCAAGTTATGGAGGGAGGAAAATTAAGTGAAAGGTACACAGCAGAGAAACCAACAAGGGAGCAAAGAAAGCTGAGAAGATTTGAAAACAATGTGTAGTATTTATTATGTAGGTTTTCTTGAAATGGAAATTTGTTTTACATTGAGTCCTCCCCCATGTTCTGCTGTGTACATGGCACTTTTTTCTTTTCTAATTTTGTATTTAAGTCTAAAATAAATTAAAACTTTATAAAACAAAGAAACAATCAAACAAAATCAAAAGAATGAAAAAATAGAAGAAAATGTAAAATACCTCATTGGAAAATAGATCCAGGAGAGATAATTTAAGAAATATTGGACTGCCTGAAAGTTATGATCAAAAAAGAGTCTAGATGTCATCTTTAAAGAAATTATCAAGAAAAACTACCCTGATATCTAGAAGCAGAGAGTAAAATAGTAAATGAAAGAATATCCAACACCTCCTGAAAGTGATACCAAAATGAAAAATCCAAGGAATATTACAGCCAAATTCCAGGTCGAGGAGAAAATATTTCAAGCAGCCTGAAAGAAACAATTCAACTATCAAGGAGCTACAGTCAGGATTACACAGGGTTTAGAAGCTTCTACCTTAAAAGATCAGAGGGCTTGGAATATGATATTTCAAATGGCAAAGAAGCTTGGATTACAACCAAGAAACCTAGCAAAACTAAGCATAATCCCAGGAGCAGCTAGGTGGCACAGTGGATTAAGCACCAGCCCTGGATTCAGGAGGACCTGAGTCCAAATCTGGCCTCCGGCACTTGACACTTACAAGCTATGTGACCCTGGGCAAGTCACTTAACCCTCATTGCCCCACCTCAAAAAAAAAAAAAAACCTAAGCATAATCCTTCCAGGGCGAAGGGGAGGGGAATGGATATTCAATGAAATAGATGACTTTCAAACATTCCTGATGAAAAAGCCAGAGCTAAACAGAAAATTCAATTTTTAAATATGACTCTCAAGAGAAGCATAAAAACATAAACAGGAAAGAGAAAACATAAGTTATTCAATAAACATAAACTGTTTACAACCCTATGCAGAAAAATGATACTTGTAACTCTTAAGAACTGTATCTTTATGGGGTAGTTAGAAGTAGGATACATTGCTGGGCCCAAATTTAATATATGAAGCATTAATTGGGTGACTTGCCAAAATATTGGGGTCCCATAAATAATGAGGGACCTCTAGGTTCAAAGCTCTCTCCCCTCTGAAATGCCCTTTTAGATATTTCTCCCAGGCCAATAAGAAAGGAGCCTTACAGCTTCTTTTCCACAAAAGGATCAGATTTTATTACTTGGGAATTAATTAAACAACAAAGGTGAAATTAATAAAAATCAAAGATAAGGAAATAGGGAAAAAGAAATACAGATAAATTCTCCTAACTCTAACCTAAGTCTATGCAATCCCCAGATCATTTCCAATTAAGATAATTCAAAGGAATGCAGGGTTTGTTTTTTTTTTCACTCACCACACCTGGGATAGCTGCTAGTTTCTCCACATCACCTGGAAGAACCAAGAGAGAGCCAGTGGGCAAGTGCAAGAGTGTTCTAGAAGTGACTCTAGCCTCCCCTCAGCAAGTGTTCAATCTCCCTCCCCAAAAAGGGGAGGTCCTTCAAAAACTTCCTGTGGAGAGTTCTCCTTCTGACCTCAGTAGCATATCTTCCTCCCACAAGCGAACATCACTTCCTGACACCAAAGAAAACCCGCATGACTTGCCTTCAGATACTTTCTTCTCATGGTGGAGCTTTCCTACAGTAAGTCTCCAGGAGGTGGCATCATTCCAATCATTACAACATAGACAGAGGATGCAGCTATAAATTGACTTTGATGGGATGATATAAAAAAAATTAAGGAGATAGAGAATTGCAGTGGAATAAGAGGGAAGAGAGGGGTAGAATGGGGGAAATATATCACAAGAAGAGGCACAAAAGACCTATTATAGTAGAGGTAAAGAAAGGGGTAGGGAGCATCACTTGAGCCTCACTCACATCAAATTTGGTTCCAAAAGGGAACTAAGCTTGTCTGTCTTACCCTATTGATAATTAGGGAGAATAGAGGGTCAATAAAAGGGGAGATAATAGAAGGGAAGGCAGATAGTGGTGGTGGTCAGAAGCAAAATACTGTTGAATCAGGATAGAGTGAAAGGAGAAAGAGGGAGGGAGAAGTATAAACAGGGGGGAAATAGTATGATAATACACACTTAGTAATCATAACTGTGAATGTGAATGGGATAAACCTACCCATAAAGCATTGGCAAATAACAGAGTGGATTAAAAAACCAGAATGTGGTGTTTTTTTTTCAAGAAACACATTTGAAGCACAGAGATACACACAGAGTAAGGGTAAAAGGGTAAAAGGCTAGAGCAGAATATATTACACTTCAACTGAAGTTTAAAAGTTTAAAAAAAGGAGTAGCAATCATGATCTCAGACAAAGCAAAAACAAAAATAGAACTAATTAAAAGAAATAAGGAAGGGGGCAGCTAGGTGGCATAATGGATAAAGCACCAGCCCTGGATTCAGGAGTACCTGAGTTAAAATCCAGCCTTAGACACTTGACACTTACTAGCTGTGTGACCCTGGGCAAGTCACTTAACCCCTATTGCCCCGCAAAAAAAAAGATAAGGAAGGAAACTATGTCTTGTTAAAAAAAGGTACCATAGACAATGAAGTAATATCATTTGTATACATGCATGTATGTATATGTATACATTAGTATGCAGTATGTATATGCATCAAATGGTGTAGCATCTAAATTTCTAAAGAAGTTAAATGAGTTATAGGAGGAAATAGACAGTAAAACTGTACCAGTAGTAGACCTTACCTTTCCACTCAGAACTAGAAACTCTCAGAAAAATAAACAAGAAGTTAGGGAGGTAAATAGAAATTTAGAAAAGTAGATACTATACCGTAAAAACAAACAAACAGGGGACAGCTAGGTGGTGCAGAGGATAAAGCACTGGTCCTGGATTCAGGAGGACCTGAGTTCAGGTCCAGCCTCAGACACTTGACATTTACTAGCTGTGTGACCTTAGAAAGTCACTTAATCCTCATAGCCCTGCCAACAACAACAACAACAACAAAACCAAACAAACAAAAAACAAACACCATCATTCTAGTCAACTAGTTTGCAACCAAGCAATCATCCTTATCTCTTCCTTCTCATTAACCTCCACCACACACCCACCCCATTTAATCACCTATCCAGTCTTGTAGATACTGCCTTACCATCTTTAGTGGCTATTCTCTGTCCCTATTCCCACAAGTACCCTAAATTCAGGCCCTCATCACTTTCCATTTGGACAACTAATAACTTCTTTCAGGAGTGGAGGTGGGGGGCAGAGCAATGAGGGTTAAGTGACTTGCTCAGGGTCACACAGCTAGTAAGTGTCAAGTGTCCGAGGCCACATTTGAACTCAGGTCCTCCTGAATCCAGGTATGGTGCTTTATCCACTGTGCCACAAAAAACAAAACAAAACAAAAAGTAGATATGATAGATCTCTGGAGAAAATCCAACGTAGATAGAAATGAATATATATATTTTTCTCAGTGGTACATGTCACCTACAAAAAACTGACCATGTATTAGGACATAAAACCTCACAATCAAATGCATAAAGGCAGAAATTTTAATTGAATTCTTTTGAGATCACAATGCAATAAAAGTTATTTAATAAAAGTCCATGGAGAAGTTAGATTTTTGTTTTGTTTTTTTTGTTTTGGGTTTTTTTTTTTTTGCAGGGCAATAGGGGGTTAAGTGACTTGCCCAGGGTCACTCAGCTAGTGTCAAGTGTCAGAGGCCAGATTTGAACTCAGGTACTCCTGAATTCAGGGCCAGTGCTTTAGCCACCTAGCCACCTAGCTGCTCCCCGAGAAGTTAGATTAAAATTAATTGGACACTAAATAATCTAATCCTAAAGAATGAGTGGATCAAACAACAAATCATAGAAACAATTAATAATTTCATTAAAGAGAATGACAACAATGAGGCAACATACCAAAATTTATGAGATACAACCAAAACAGTACTTAGGGGAGAAACTATACCTCTAAATGTTTACATCAATAAAATAGAGAAAAAACAGATCAATGAATTGGTCATGCAACTAAAAAAAAAGCCAGAAAAAGAAGAAATTAAAAATTCCCAATTAAATACCAAATACCAAATTGGAAATCTTGAAAATCAAAGGAGAGATTAATAAAATTGAAGGCCAGGAAACCACTGAACTAATAAAACTAAGAGCTGATTTTATGAAAAAACAATAAATAAACTACTGGTTAATTTGATTTTTAAAAAAGAAAGAAGAAAACTAAATTATCAGTATCAAAAATGAAAAGGGTAAATTCACCACCAATGAAGAGGAAATTAAGGCAATTATTAGAAGCTATTTTGCCCATTGTATGTCAATAAATCTGACAATCTACATGAAATGGATGAATATTTTAAAACAAACAAATGAATGTGTGTGTGTGTGTATATATATATATATATACACATTCATTTGTTTGTGTGTGTATATATATATATACATATATATATATATATATATATATATACACATTCATTTGTTTGTGTGTGTATATATATATATACATATATATATATATATATATATACACACACACAGAAATGAATAGCATATATATGCTGTTAAGGGGTAAAATTCTAGCTAAACTGTCTAAAATATCTAATGAGTGGTCGCCAATCAATTACAAGCTTTAGCAAGAGTTAGACTTTTAAGCATTTTTTAAGGAGAATAAGAATTTGGTAAAGAGAGAGAGAAAGGCCTAGATTCCTATCTATTAAAGGGAGAGCACATTTCTAGCTCCCTTCTCCGCCAGCGTCCTCAGGAAAGAGCGCGAGACTGAGCGCCAGTCTCTTCCTTCCTCCTCCCACTAGCCCGCGTCACTTCCTGACTCCTGGTCTTGCCCTCAAAGACCTTCCCTTCATGGGCAGAACTCTTCTACAGTAAGTATCCAGCAGGTAGCGTCATTCCAATCGTTACAGTCCCCCCTGTTGTTCCTCAAGAAACAAAATGTTTCCTTGACGGAACAGTAAAAACAATATAATAACTATTGCTAACTAATAATATGTGAACAACAATATAGAAAAGGAAGAGAGGAAAGTTTTGTCCAGAGGGGCAATTTTTTTTTTGTCCTCATGAACCAACGCTTTGACATTAGTCTTGCAAAGGGAGGGCCTCTGCAGAGAATACATGTTACAGATGGTGTATATTATAACAGAAAGAGAAAAAAAAAAACAACAAATCAAAACTGTTCATTTAAAGTCTCTGAAAGTCTTTTCTCAGATGTCCTCTAGGTGTAGTCGTGGAATGGAAGTCTTTTCAGGGGTTGATGTGTGGATGCTGGTAATCAGCCAGGAAAACTTCCTATAAAATCGAGCTTAACACAACTTTAAAATAGCTTTGTCAATAATCAAATCAAACAATGAAAGTTCTCAAAAACATGTCTAAGGGTATTCAGAATCTTAGTTGTTACACATGAAACATATAATAAAACAAAAATTGAAACATTCTTTAAAATTATAATATTACTATAGTCCCCCCTTATGGAGGGTAATTGAGAAGACAATTGCTGCGATATTAATTTTTAAAAATAATTTTTATCTTTGTTTCATCACTGTTTGCATCATCTGCCTAATTATCCTCATGCCATTATGAGAAATTAGAAAATCTAATATAATTGGTAACAGGTGTCAAGGCCAAATTCAATACTGTTATTTATCATGACACCTGAGATAATTATGGGGGTTACCATAAAAGAACAGAGAAATGATGGGATATGAGCATTCCCACACTTGAGCAATATGTACTGCCCATACAGTATGCCAGGCTTAAAATAGGTGGATGGAATATATGTCCATGCCACCGAACATATTAGAAGAAACTGAGTCAGACTTAATCAGATGCATGGGATTGAGATGTCCATGGCATCAGGCATATAGGAGGGAGCATAGAAGCCAGGTGTAGAAGTGAGATGGGTGGGATGAATACTTCCAGCCATCTGTACAATATTGTGGGGAAAAAGAGAATAAAATATTAAACCAAGAGAATCCAACCTCAACATTTGTCAAAAGCCGTTCCCTCGGCCATACCTTGACTTCATGCATGTCTCCCCTCATGTGACAGTTCAGTGTCTGCTCTTGCATGTATTCCTCTTGTGATTGGATGGCATCTTGGCCAACTGGCATCTGATAACTCAGAATAACGGCAATTAATGTCTTAAATGATAAATTCCCATAATTTAAAATCTCATATGGATTTAAAAATTGAGGATAATAAATGATTGCAAAAAATGTGAATACATCTTGACTCAGAACACAATATATAATTATGCAACAATTTTAAATAATACCCCTTTTTTTTACTTAGTATACAATTACTTTTGTGAAAAATCAGAACATATTTGAATACAAGTTAAAGCACAACACAATCTCAAAGACAACTTTTACAAATGTTCCTCTCTCTTTTTTTTTTTTGGAATATGCTTATCAAAAATAATACTTCTAGAATCAATTTACACTTGCCATGGCAAACAATTTGCCAGGGAAATGCTTTAAAGAGTTTGATCAAATAATCAGTTGAGAAAAAATAGCAAAAACAAATAACTCAGAATATGGGAGCACAATACTCCTAGAATTAACATTGTATTATGAAATCAAAACCATGTTTCAAAATTAGATAGATGAATGAATAGAAGAAAATACACGTGGAATAATAAAAGACAATGAAATTCAAACTAGGGAAATCTAAATGAATATGAACTTAATATTAATAAGAGTATTACAAAATATAAACTTGATCGCATGACTATAAAAAGCTTTTACAAATATTCTCCTTGTTTTAGAAACTAAGTATAAGACACAATCTCAAAAGCATTAAAATCTCTATGAAAATAAACCTATACCATTAATTCCAAAATGTATATGTAATAGCATAGAAATCCTATGTAATCTCTGAACTGACATTAATAATCTGAGTGAATTCAGAACACTCTTGATTCCGATATCTAAAATCCCCAATACTCATATCAATACCTTGCTGCTTACTTCTACATTTCTGTACAATATATATACTTCCATGGCAAAAGAAGCGGAGTCTTGAACTATGGTGATGATTGTCATTCTTATTCAGCTTAAGTTTTTCTTCTTTAACCCCTCTATATTGTCTGTCAGTCTTTTCACCATACAAATGCTTTATAAGATTACTAATTAAAGACAAAAGCAGGTTAGCAAAATTATGAACAAAACGAGCATATCTGGAATTTAAAGGGTTTTCTAAGGTTGTCTCAGAAGCACAGCCAGGCTGGGGAAGGGCTGAGCCTGAAGCTGCAAATGTAGTTAGAGAAAGTTGAGCATGCGCATTAGATCTTTGGACTTCCCGGGCAGGGGAAGCAATGGGCTTGGCCATGGGGGGAGTAGAGGGTGGGGTCTGGAGAGGAGGGGAGGGACCAGCACAATTTGAATCAGACTTGATTTTGAACTCAGGCCTGGATTCTTCTTCCCCCACTTTGCCTCCAGGTGCTAGGGGATTAAAAACTTCTAGAGGGTGGGTCATTGCCTCCAGGCATGCAAAATTAGAGCAACAATTAGTGTTAGAACTGGGAAAAGCTGCAGGAATCTCTTCAGGTTTCTCTGAAAAAGCATGGTTGGGAGAGTGGGAGATATTTCCTTGTGTGAGTAAGTTGCTGGCTCTTTTAACAAAAATAAAAAGAAAAATAGAAAATCCACAAAGACAAAGCATTAACATGATCTTATCTCCCATTTGTCTGGTTAAACAGACTAAAATCAAAAATAGGGTAATTAGGGAGTTTAAAAGGTCCATTTGAAAAAATTTAAAAGCAAAACACAGCCAGTACACCAGTACTTAGCAGTTTAAAGGGTAGGGGAAATTTCTTACCCAACCAGAAGATCAGAAGAAGACTGAGGTTTAGCTTTCCTCTTCGTGGTCAGCCATCTGTTAAGGGGTAAAATTCTAGCTAAACTGTCTAAAATATCTAATGAGTGGTCGCCAATCAATTACAAGCTTTAGCAAGAGTTAGACTTTTAAGCATTTATTAAGGAGAATAAGAATTTGGTAAAGAGAGAGAGAAAGGCCTAGATTCCTATCTATTAAAGGGAGAGCACATTTCTAGCTCCCTTCTCCGCCAGCGTCCTCAGGAAAGAGCGCGAGACTGAGCGCCAGTCTCTCCCTTCCTCCTCCCACTAGCCCGCGTCACTTCCTGACTCCTGGTCTTGCCCTCAAAGACCTTCCCTTCATGGGCAGAACTCTTCTACAGTAAGTATCCAGCAGGTAGCGTCATTCCAATCGTTACAATGCTATTGTTTTACTATGGATTTATGTGGTTTTATTTTATATCCTACACCTTCACTAAAGTTGTTGTTTCAGTTAGGTTTTTTGGTTTATTCTCTAGAATTCTTTATTGGTGAAATGTATATATATACATATATGTATATTTTTGTATGATTTATTTATACGTATATATACATATATATAAAACACCAATAAAGTCCATCAGCAAGAGATAGAGAAATTCCATTTAAAATAACTGTAGACATAGATACAATATTTGCGAGTGTACCTGCCAAGATAAATCCAGGAACCAAATGAACATAATTACAAAACACTTTTCATACAAATAAAGTCAGATCAAAATAATTGAAAAAAATATTATTTGCTCATGAATAAGCCAAGCCAATATAATAAAAATGATGATTTTACATAAATTTAATAATTTTATTAATTTTAAATTTAATAAATTTAAATAAATAAATTCAGTACCAGACCAATTAAACTACCAAAATTATCTTATAGAGCTAGAAAAAATAACAAAATTCATCTAGAAATATAAAGTGACCATCGTCAAACCATCTGGTACTGGCTAAGAAATAGAGTGGTAGGACAATGGAGTAGATTACATACCTAAGGCAGTAGTAAATGACCAAAGTAATCTAGTGTTTGATAAACCCGAAAACTCCAGCTTTTGGACAATAACTCACTATTTGACAAAAACTATTGGGAAAACTGGAAAACAGTATGGCAAAAACTAAATATAGACAAATATATTATACCATAAAGAAAGATAAGGATCAAAATGAGTACACCATTTAATCATAAAGGGTAATACCATAAGCAAATTAGGAGAGCAAGGAATAGTTTAGCCTTCAGATCTATGGAGAAGGGAAGGATTTATAACCAAACAAGAGATTAGGAGCATTGATGTATATAAAATAGATAATTTTGATCCTATTAAATTAAAAGGGCTTACATAGGGGGCAGCTAGGTGGCGCAGTGGATAAAGCACCAGCCCTGGATTCAGGAGTACCTGAGTTCAAATCTGGCCTCAGACACTTGACACTTACTAGCTGTGTGACCCTGGGCAAGTCACTTAACCCCCATTGCCCTGCAAAAAAAAAAAAAAAAAGGGGGGCTTACATAAACAAAACCAATGCAATCAGTATTAGAAAGAAAGCAGAAAGCTGGGAAACAATTTTTACAGAAAGCATCTCTTATAAAGGCTTCATTTCTCAAACATATAGAGAATTGATTCAAATTTATAAGAATACAAGTCATTCCCCAACTGATAAATGGGTAAAGTATATGAACAGGCACTTTTCAGATGAAGAAATCAAACCTATCTAGAGTCACATGAAAAAAATAATGTAAATCACTACTTATTGGAGAAATGAAAATTAAAACAACTCTGAGGTACCATCCTATCAGATTGAAAACAATGGGCAGTATTTATGACAAAGTTTTTCCTGAAAAGAAAAGTAAACAGTATGAAATGGAAATCCATGGTTTTATATTAAATCCTCTTATATTATGTTCTGTACACATAAATGTTCTTTTTTTTTACTTTAAAATGAATAGAAAGAAAAAAATGAAACATAATCCATTACAGAATAGTATTGTGTTATTTTAATTGTCTTTGTATTTGAAGGCCTTTCTCCTAATTGTTTTCAGAATTTGTTGTCATTGGAAATATTAAATTTTACTACTATGTGTCTTGGGGTTTACAACATGTTTTTTAAAGGAAATCTGTGGATTCTTTTGATTGACACTTTGTTTTCTATGTTCAGAAGTTCTAGGTAGTTTTGAATTTCTTATTTAATGATGTTCAAATTTTTGTATTTCTTGTGGTTTTTGGAAAGACATATAATCTTCAAGCTGTCTTTAAAGCAATATGTTTTGCTTTTATGGAGATTAGCTTTTCTTTTGATGTCATTGCTTTTTGTTTCTCTTCTTTCAAATCATTATTCATTTCTTTGCATTTTGTATTCCCAACCACTTATTCTGTTTTGTTTCTTTGATAAGATTTTCCACAATAGATTCAAGTGTTGCTGTTGTTGTTTTCAAATTTGACCAATCATTTCTTCTATGCAAGTCATAAATTCCATTTTCACAAATATTATTTCTCTTTTGAATCATTTGAAAATTGCCTGCTGTGCATCCATGTTTTCTTGAAAATGTTCTGAGTCCTC
This sequence comes from Dromiciops gliroides, assembly GCF_019393635.1. Lineage (NCBI taxonomy): Eukaryota > Metazoa > Chordata > Mammalia > Microbiotheria > Microbiotheriidae > Dromiciops > Dromiciops gliroides. The sequence continues at coordinate 177,867,281 of NC_057862.1, forward strand.
TACCTCATCATCTGTGAGTTCATTTTACTTTTTCTTGCAATATTTATTCATGAATATTGGGATTTTTTTCACTGATCTGAAAGCCATGTTCTCTTCTGTTATTAATATCTTTTCCTACCGTACTGTGGTAAAAAATATGAAAGTTTTTTTTAACAGTCGGTTAGGATAATTGAAAGATGCCAGTTTTTCTTTAAGGACCACCCTTTCTGGGAGGAGACCAATGGCATGAGCTACGCACGCCAGTGCGCCTGCTGCGCATGTCAGACTGCCTGCTATGCACTCGACTTCCAGGGTGCGAGCTGAAAAGGCAAGGAGAAAACGGAAGTGGGGCTTTTTTCTGCTCCGCTGGTCTCCTGGCTGCGCTGCACAGACAGACGCAGACTGGAGTTTGACTTGGCCCGGCTCTCAGTTAACAGCACGCACTTGACTCGGTCTCTCTCCCCAAAAGTGGCCTTCGGTTTTGGTGAGTTTTATACAGAATATAGACTAAGCCTAGACTTAAGACGATTTGTATTGTATTTCTATTTTCCTATCCTTCTAATCAACATCACCTTGTGACTACCATACAATAAAGGCTCTATCTAGAAAACCAGAAGCTTCTTCCATTTACTAGTCTGGGAGATAAATTAAGGGAAAGGTTAAGTAGGGGAGATTTATGATCTAATATCCAATTTTAATCTCACAGTACCAAATCTGAAGCTATACTATAAAGCAGCAGTCATCAAAACTATTTGGTACTCACTAAGAAATAGAGTGGTGGATCAATGGAATAGGTTAGGCACAGGAGACACAGTAGTAAATGACTATAGTAATCTACTGTTTGATAAACCCAAAGACTCCAGCTTCTGGGATAGGAACTCAGTATTAGACAAAAACTGCTGGGAACACTGGAAGATAGTATGGCAGAAACTAGGCATAGACCAACATCTTAAACCATATACTAAGATAAGGTCAAAATGAGTACATGATTTAGACATAAAGGGTGATACTCTAGATAAATTAGGAGAGGAAGGAATAGTTTACCTCTCAGATATCTGAAGATAAGACCAATTTATGACCAAACAAGAGATAGATAATATTATGAAATGTAAAATGGATGATTTTGATTACATTAAATTAAAAAAGTTTTGTACAAACAGAAGCAATGCAGACAAAATTAGAAGGGAAGCATAAATATGGGAAATAATTTTTATAGCCAGTGTTTCTGATAAATGCCCCATTTTAAATACATATAGGGAACAAAATAAAATTTACAAGAATGCAAGTCATTCCCCAATTGAGAAATGGTCAAAGGATATGAACAGGGAGTTTTCTGATGAAGAAACCAAAGCTATCTATTGCCATATGAAAAAATACTCTAAATCATTATTGATTAGAGAAATGCAAATTAAAACAACTCCAATGTACCACCTCACATCTATCAGATTGGCTAATATGACAAAAAAAAGGAAAATAATAAATGTTGGAGAAGCTGTGGAAAAACTGGAACACTAATGCATTGTTGGTGGAGTTGTGAACTGATTCAACCATTCTGGAGAGCAATTTGGAGCTATGCCCAAAGAGCTATGGAACTGTGCACACCCTTTGGCCCTGTAATACTACTACGAGGTCTGTATCCCAAAGAGATCATAGAAAATGGAAAAGGACCCACATGTACAAAAATATTTATAGCAGGTCTCTTTGTGGTGGAAAAGAATTGGAATCGAGGGAATGCCCATCAATTAGGGAATGATTGAATAAGTTGTGATATATGGATATAAGTGCTATGAGAAATGGTGAGTGGACATATTTCAGAAAAACCTGAAAAGACTTAAGTGGACTGATGCTGAGCGAAATAACAAAACCAGGGCAGTATTGTACATAGTAACAGCAACATTGTGTGATGATCAACTGTGATAGATGTAGCTCTTCTCAGCAGTGCAATGATCCAAGACAATTCCAAAGAACTCATGATGGAAAATGTTCTCCACATCCAGAAAAAAGAACTGTGGATTCTGAATGCAGACTGAACCATAGTTTCTACTTTTGTTTTTGTTTTTACTTTTTTTCAGATTTTCCCCTTTTGTTCTGATTCTCTTTTCACAACATGACAAATGCAGAAATAAGTCTTATATGATTGTACATGTAAAACCTATATCAGATTGCTTTCTGTCTTAGGGAGGGGCAAGGAAGGGGAGGAAGGAAGGAAAAAGTGGAACTAAAAATCTTATGAAAACAAATGTTGAAAACTATCTTTACATCTAACTGGAAAATAATAAAATACTTTTGTGAAAAAAATATCTTTTCCCTGTTGCTTTACCTGGTTTTGCTCAAGGTTTTTGTTTTTTACCTCTTGCCTTTGGTAATTTCAGTTTGTTTGGTTTCTTTGGGGGGGTGGCATTTTTGTTTTTTACTTATATTCTCTCATCATTCACTTTCTGACTCTTCATTTGATGAGAGTTTTCCTAGGGACTAGACCACAAAATCATCTCAGTCTCCTCCTATAGTGGGCAATACAGGATTCAGAAGCCTTAGTTTCCAACCCAACTGACATCTGGGGAGATAGAAATTTCCCTAGCTATATAATGAGCTTTGGCCTCAGACTTAGAGGAGTGCCATACAGCCTCATACATGTTCTGCTCCAGGTCCCTCTGTTACTCAATTCTCTAGCTGAACTGTTTATAACTGTTATCCTAACCCATGCAAGCTTCTGCCTTTTCAATTTCCCCTGTACCTGAAGGAAGGAGGGGTACAGTTGATTTCTGTCACGTCTATGAGTTACCTTCCTCAGCCATTGAATGGGTGATGGTGAGCAATGGGGGAGAGGATGTTCATTGAACTTATATGGGTTTAGGGATTAGACATCTCTGCTATTACTTTATTGAATTGTTGCATCATTATATTTATTGGTGCCCCAAACAATGGAAACATCTGAAATTGCTTTACCTCATGTAAAAAAATCTATTTTGGAAAAGTTTGAAAGATCATAAAGTATCAGAAAAAATGACTAGTTCTCCATCTTATTGGTTACATAACCCAACTTCACATTATATATTATTAACCTCATTTTTCAAATGATATAACAGAGAAGATGAAGTGATTTCTCCTAAGGTCACACAGTGAGTGAGACAAGTAAAAAAGTCAGGCTTAGAATCCATGTCTTCCAGTGTATTTTCCATCTGGCCATGCTGAGTTTTTTCATACATCTAGGGTCAATGAAACTCTAAAAAGAAGGAATAAACTACAAGAAAAAGAAATCTCTGGACTGCCACTACACTGCTGGTTTTGAGATCTAGCTAGAAAAAAGAACTCTCAGACTCACTGATAATATCAAGTATATACTGAAAGAATTGTGGGTATATTCAAAGTTTGGAACTTATCTCCACTATAAGATTTATTGGAACAAGATTTTGTGAAGAAAATTGACAATTCTCTGTAATTGGCAATGGTGTGAATACCATAGTTGCAGCTTCCCATCTGCAAAACTTTTGCCTTGTCACAATAACTTTGCTTCAGCTTCTTCGTCTTTTAAATTGGACTATTAGAGTAGATCGTCTTAAAAATTCCTTCTAGCTCTAAATCCTATAACTCTATGACTCTTTATTCTTCTTTAGGAACAGCATTGTCCTACCTGAGGCACTCTGAGAAAGAGGGGGAAAAAACCTTAGAGGACCACGTCAAAGACTCTCTCTGGAGGTTTTGTGTTCAGGTTCCCTTGTGAGCTGTCTCATTGTGGGATTCAGAGCACAGAAGTACACAGCTGAGTCTTCCTCTTGGGCATGGAGTTTCCTCAGATGGTAGGAGCGTTTAACCTTGTTGAGTTTGGCTTGAAAACCTTTGTTGCTTTCCTCTGAAGTATGTATCAGGAGGACTTGAAGTCCTTGGTTGGGATACTTGACATACCAGAAGAGATTAGGGTTTCCAGAATAGGAATAAGTGCAATTCATTTCCACAAGGGACCCTTCAGAGACAGAGATGTGGCCTTCAGACTGAGTCACTGACTGTGCTTCTGTTCTTCCTTTTAGGGAAAAAAAAAAGAAATCACTACATTCAGAAGGAAATATGTTTCTAAGCAGATTCTAACTGGAGCAATGGCTACAAAAATGGAGTAAAATGTTACTCACTCAGTATGAAGAGCATCACAAAGGTGAGAATGGACACAGAGGTCATGGCTCAGTAGGATGAAACTGGGGTTCTTCTCTCATTTGGGGTAGGTGGGTCAGTGGAACCAAAGATCACTTCCAGGATCCAGTGGAGAAAGACCTTCCTGTGAATTTCCAGGAGCAGGCTATCCTTCAATGAATATGTTTACTTTCTGGCTGCTGATTCCATTGGACTGACACTGCTTCAAGAGTTCTTTCAGTCTGAGTGCCTTGAGATGCTGTGGGCACCAAGGCTGGAAGTGAGGGGAGGTCATGTTACTGTGCTTTCAGAAGAGCCTGGTTCAACTTGTGCAGCATTGCCCTCTGGAGGCCAAATCACATAAACATGGAGAGAGAACACACATGTGTGCCCGAAAGCCTCCTTTAACCCCTGCAGGACTTGTGCTGTTTACAAGTGAAAAGGTCATGTCAAGCACAGACCATGAAAGTATTAGTCTGATTAATACAATGGTCCATGACAGTTCCAAAAGACTAATGATGAAAATACTGTTCACCTCCAGAGAAAGAACTGGTAAGCTCTGAGTGTAGATTAAAATTTATTTTTTTCACTCTATTTCTCTTGCTTTTTTCCACAACATAGCAAATATGGAAAATTGTTTTGCATGACTTAATATGTATAATGGATACCATATTTTTGACTTCTCAGTTGGTAGGAGAGGGATGGAGAGAGGTTTTGTCTTTCTTTGTGTAACTATGGATCAGGCCCAAACATTGTATAGACTCAACTCATTAATGAAGAGGATGATTACTTGATCCTCCATGTCTTTATTCAGGGTGAGTTTGGCAAGAGCTTGAGAAAGAGAGGGAGGGAGAGAGAGAGAGAGAGAGAGAGAGAGAGAGAGAGAGAGAGAGAGAGAGAGAGAGAGAGAGAGAGAGAGAGAGAGATTTAAAAACAAGATAGTCCTTTCCTTCAACGAACTTACATTCTAATGAGAGTTGTTGTTCAGTCATGTTCAATTGGTTGCTGTTTTTGTGTCATTTCCAGTCATGTCCAGACTCTTCCTGACCCTTTTGAAGGTTTTCTTGGCAATATACTGGAGTGGTTCACCATTTTCTTCTCCAGCTCATTTTACGGATGGGGAACTGAAGCAAATGGGATTGAGTGTCTTGTCCAGGGTCACACAACTAGTAAGTGTCTGAGGCCAAATGTGAAACCAGATCTTCCTGACCCTAGGCCCAGTGCTCTATCCACTGCACCATCTAGTTCCTATATCAATCAAATAAATAAAAGAATGCTCTACATTCTAATTTGGAGGTAAAAAGGTCTACAGTATCAAGGTAAATAATGAAAAAAGGTAAGAATGATATGAGTATAGCATTGTCTGACACTATACTCTATCATAAAGCAGCAGTGATCAAATTCCTTTGGTACTGTTGAAAAAATAGAAAGTGGGTGATTGAAACAGACTTGACAAAGAAGAATCAGAGAATGACTGGGAAGTGGAAGATGATTGCAGCAAGCATAAGAGTATTCATGCTGAGCACACTCCTATCTCACAACACCCTACTCCTTCATAAAGAGTGAACTGGAAAAAAATTAATTAACTTAAAAAGAGTGAACTGGAAGTAAAGAGAAGAGCCCAAGAAAATAGGATAAAGGGAAATATACAATTAATTATAATAATTGTGAATATGAATGAATGGACTCATCCATAAAACAGAAAAGAACAGCAGAATGGATTAGAAAGCAGAATGTAACTACATACTGTTAATAATAAACACACTTAAAGTATAAAGCCATGAAGTAAAAACAAGGAGCTGAAGCAAATGCCAGAAATGAACTTTAAAAACTTTTTTAAAAAGCAAAGGAATCAGAGGTAGCAATCACAATCTCAGACAAGGCAATAGCAAAAATTCATTTGACTAAAAAAGATGAACAAGTAAAATTAATTATACTGAAAGGTAATATAGATGATAAATTAATGTCAATAGTTAAGATATATGCCCTAACTCACTATAGCATATAAACACAAGAAAAAGTTAAGCAAGTTAGAAAAAAATAGTTAAACTGCAAAAGTGGCAAACCTCAATGTACCTTTGTAGAGTGATGTAAACCTAACCAAAAAAATTTTAAGCATAAAGGTAAGAATCTGAATAGAATTTTAGAAAAGTTAGATATGATAGATCTCATGATTATTGAATGGAAATAAAGGAATGTGCCTATAACTCAGCTATGCAAAATATCTTTACCAAAATGGCTATTCATTAGCTCACAAAAATATAACTAAAAATATAGAAGTGAAGAAATATTAAATATAAACCTTGAATGACCACAATGAAACAAAAATTATATGTAATAAAGGACCATTGAGTAAGGGGATGAAAGTCAATTGTAGACTAAGTAACTCAATGTAAAAGAATTGGTGGATCAAAGAACAAATCATAGATACAACAAATAATTTCATCAAAGATAATGACAATAATGAGTCACCATACCAAAAATTTTGAATGCAACTAAAGCAGTCCTTAGGGGAAAATTTATACCTCTAAAAATTTTCATCACCTTTTGGTGATGAAAGGTGAAGGAAGGAACAGATCAACAAATTTGACATGCAATAAAAAAAGTACAAAACCAACAATTTTTTTTTGCAGGCAATGGGGTTAAGTGACTTGCCCAGGGTCACACAGCTAGTAAGTGTCAAGTGTTTGAGGCCGGATTTGAACTCAGGTACTCCTGAATCCAGGGCCAGTGCTTTAACCACTGCACCATCTAGCTGCCCCCCCAACAAATTTTTTAAATCAATTAAATACAAAAATTAAAATTCTCAAAATAAAAGAGATTGATAAAAAAGTAAGAAATTCCATTGAATAAATAAATAAAACTTTTTTAAACCAGTAAACCTGGATAAAGTATTAATTAAGTTAATATTTTTTGCAGGGCAATTGGGGTTAAGTGACTTGCCCAGAGTCACACAGCTAGTAAGTGTTAAGTGTCTGAGGCTGGATTTGAACTCAGGTCCTACTGAATCCAGGGCCAGTGCTCTATCCACTGTGCCACCTAGCTGCTCCCTAAGTTATTTTTTTAAAAACAAAGAAAACAACCAAATTATCTGTATCAATTATTTTTTTAAAAGAATCTACAAATGGAGGGCAAAGGAATTATATTATTTGAAACTATTTTGACTCATAACCTCCAATTCATACCTTTACTACATACATACATATACGCACACTAGGCCAATCAATTATACATGACCTACTAGGGAAAATGCAAACACATATCTTCTGTCTAGATACTAAATTACTAAGCAAAATAATTCATATTATTTTCCATTTTGGTGGTGAAAGGTGAACCCAACAGTACTTTGTATGTTTTTGTAAGTTAACTCAATTCCCTCATGAGTCTCAACAGAACCTGCATTGCAAAGTGGGGAGTATAGATGGCAATGGTTCCATCTCCAGTTTTTCAGGACGTAGCTGAAGTCATTTTGAAAGAGTTATAAAGACTGATTTCAGATTCAGTCTATAGTTGATCTGGGTTCAGTTCTCCCTTTTGCAATGAAGCAGTCCAAAAATGTACTCCCATAAACTGGGCAGAGAGAATAATGTTTTATCCCTTTCTGATTCTCTGTGGTAGACAGGGTGACCTATTCAATAATTCCCTCTGATTTCTTGGCTATTAAAGGCTTTGAGAAAAGTCCTTTCTCTATGGTACTTTTCATTGGGATGTAAACAGGACTCATGTTCTATTCTACATAGATATTCTCCCTGTCTCTGGCTCTCCTCAACCTCATTAACTACACAAATATTTACTAAATTCCATATATTAAGGCATTGTTCTAGTCACTGGGAGAAATTAAAAAATGAGGTATAATTCCTACTTCCAGAGTTTGCAATTTAAGAGAGGAGAAAGAACATAAGAGGGAGGGAAGGAGGGAATAAGAATTTATTAAGCAACTGCCATGTATCGGGCACTGTGCACTTTACAAATATTTACTCATTTAATAATATAGCATAACATAGCATGATATGACATATGATATAGCAATATAATAATATAATTAATATATTTTATGGGACATTGTAGATTATACAATGCCATAAAATACAATATAATACAATAATATAATATAATTTTTTTTTGGTGAGGCAATTGGGGTTAAGTGACTTGCCTAGGGTCACACAGCTAGTAATTGTTAAATGTCTGAGGCCAGATTTGAACTCAGGTCCTCCTGAATCCAGGGCTGGTTCTCTATCCACTGCGCCACCTAGCTGACCAATATAATATAATCATAATGAAAAGTAGACTATAATTAGAGGTATAAACAAAGTAATATTATTGTGGAGAAGTGACCACCTTCCTCTTCACCAACAGCAACAACTACTGGCAAACTTCCATCAATGAAAAGATAAGCGCAGAAACCCTGAGGTATCAGCATCTTTACCCCTAGCCACCAGTCCTGTGGCTTCTGTCCCAGCATTCACAACAATGGTTCAAAGAGGCAACTCTTATGGACAAAATATGAGCCATCCCCAACAATTGCCACACATCAGGCAGGAAAATCAACCTAACTGAAGCAGCAAGGTAGCCTAAAGAAGAAACAGGTGGCAGCATGCACCAATAAGTAAAACCTCCTCTACTACCTTAACCACCATCTCCCCTCAGACCTTCATGGAATCAGACCAAAACTCTGAACCAATGAGCCTTTGGAAGACTAACATTTTTAGACTGTTTTTATTTGTCCCTCATTTTCCAAGAAAACCAATTAAATAACAAAGTGATGTCTTGAATTTTATGTGAATGGAATTTAAGTGGGACAGAGTTGCATAAAGTCTTCAGCTTCCTTCTCTCTTCCGGAGCCATCAAAGTCCAGCGGCAGGACAAAAGCCAAGATGACTGGTGATGGCCCAGGATGCAGTGAATGACCTTGATGTCTTTGATGTCTGAGCAAGCTCTAAGTGGTCCACAGCACCTGTTTCAGCTACCTTCATGGCCATTGGAACAAATTGTTCTCATCTGCCCATCTTCCAGAAGTCTTCACATGCTTGGGGGTTGACATCACCTTAACTCACTGATAGGTTTGAAGACTCTCTGTTACTTTCTTTTTTTTGTTTTGTTTTGTTTTTGGTCTGTCAGTTACTTTCAACCTAGTTTAGCCGGTCTACTAAGCATTTTCAGACTAGCATCAGATGGTTCAATATCATAAACATGTGATTTTATCAGTTTAAATGCCACTAAAGAAGAGATATTGGTATCTGTTTTGACACAATCCCCTGTGGACTATGGAACCTTTCTATCTGTTTTGCAGTTGAAACCTTCGCTATGTGTTGTCTTCCCCATTCGAGTATGGGCTCCGTGAGAGGCAAAATTGTTACTTACTGGTATCCCAATCACAGTGCCTGAACATAGTAAACCATTTAATTCATTCTATCATATAATATGAGGATTCTATTCTATCATATAATAGAAGGAAGATGCATTTATTAACACAGAAGTCAAAGAATCTTTTATGGAAGAGATCATCTCTAAGGTTTTTTATGTAAAAACTTCATTATTATAGTTGGATCATCACATAAAATATCTAAATACTTCATACATAAGAGCACCAGCTCTCAAGCCAGAGAACCTGGGTTCAGATCCCATATTTGACACCTACTACCAGTGTGTCCTTGGGAAAATAATTTAACCTCTTTGGACCTTCGTTTCCTCTTTTGTAAAAATGAGAGCATTGGTCAAAAAGATCCTCTAAAGTTTCCCTTCTAGTTCTAAAACTATCAGTGTATGCTTATATAACCTTGGACAAGTCACTTAATTTCTCTTGGCCTCAGTTTCCTTATTTGTAAAATAATGTCCTCTAGCATCCCTTCCAACTTTAGATCTATGGTCTATGAATTGTAGACCCCATCTTGCCATATGGTCACTTTAGGAGGCCTGAGTATATGTTTCCATTTGTAGGGGAAAGCAACATACTCAATTCTAGTTGGGCTCAAAGTTGGGTTTCTTTTTACCAGAACCCCATCATGCACAGCCTATGGGTTTCCAGGTAGCACTGCCCACTTGACACATAGAGGTAGGAATCCAAGTCTCCAGGATAAGAGTCTGAGATGTGCAAAGAGTTAGTGTATTGTAACAAATGAGAATCTCAAGAGACAGAGTTTCTGAGTAATTAATAATGTATTAATTAGGCTATCCAATAATCAATAAATTGATGATCATGGGTCTCTCTTAACAGCCAAAGACAAAACAATGGAGATCACCAAATTCTTAAATACCTTTGGAAAAGGGGGTACCCCTGAAAGGTGAAAAACAATCCTATGAACAATTAATGGAGTGAATTTTCAAGTGAAAAGATAAATTGAAAGCCTTGGGCTCCTCCTGCTGAGAATGTGGCTTGGTCATAAGATTCAGTGGCTTCCAACAATCTGGACAAGGGAATCTATCTCTACCCAGACCACTCTTTTCTCTTTCATGAGCTGGGCTACCCTAAACTCCAATGGAGGGGTTCAAGGACATGGGCTTAATGCTTTGGGTTGGAATTCACCTAGATTAGATTCTGCTTACACTCCAAACAGAAGTAAAGCCTCCTAGTTGGGTGTGCTCCCAAGATAATGGAAGGTGTACCCAAAGTATTAGGCCAATCTCATCTATCAACCTTGTCCTTCAGAAACTGGCTGAATGACCTACAGGAGCCAGTCCCTGAATGAGAAAATAGAAAAGAAAAACCTTAATTGTAATTTAATAATTGGTTATTAATATAATAGAAAAACAATCACTTCTCACATTATTGAGCCAGTCTGTGAAACTTCCTTTATTTGCTTTTTAAACATATTGAGACAAAGGTCTATAAGTAAAACAGGGTCTTTCCCAGGATTCTTCATATGCCATAAGAAGCAGTCCAAAACATCTTTCTTGAATGTGCATTTAAGAATGACATTTTCAAATAAATAAATCTTAGAAATAAAAAATACATAAATTTAAAAATTAAAAAACAATGATGTTCTCTCCCTCCTGGAGGTTCAAGGATGTAGGATTGTTCCACTTCTGGTGACTGATCAACCTTGTGCAAAAAGACAGTATCAAGTCATTTAGAATTTATGTTTCTTCTCTAGTCACTCCCTCTCCAAAAAAAAAGTCCAGATAAGGCTTACTGAACCCCCAGGCTTTCTCCTTCACACTTAAAAGGAATAGTCTGTTCCCATCTCCATTATTCCCAGCTCCCAGCCAGCTGAAATCTGTCATTAATAAGACTCCTAGGCACTTCTCCATCCTTATATTCTACCAACAATCAATGAGGATAGAGCACTGGGATCCAAGATGCTGACTCAGTACCCCAGCCTTGCAAACTATTTCTTGTCCCCTTTTCTGTGTTGCTCTAGGAGGCAGAGTTTTCTGTCTGTGTAATCAATGCCTGCCACTTTGTATGCTTCTCACTCCCTTTGATAAATCACACAATCAAGGTTTTCAGCTGAAGTTTTTTTCTGTCGATAGATGCTCTGCTCACCTCAGGCCAAACACAGAATTACTGAAAATGTATTCAATGAGAATCAGTCTGAGACTTTCTTCCCACTTGCCTGTCTTATAAACTTAAACTTTTAAGGATTAAAAGAAGCTTTGGATGTCACCTAGTCCAATACCAAATTTGAAATCCAAGTTCTTGGGGTTTTAGCCTGATTCTTTCACTCACTAACTGTCTTACTTTGGGCGAATAATTCCCATGATCTGAGTTTCACTTTCTTTATGTGTAAAATGAGAGGATCAGACTAAATGATCTCTAAGATCAACACCAGCTACAAAATCCTACAGAATGGACCTTAGAGATCATCAGGTATAGGGCCCTCATTTCATTGATGAAATAACTGATGTCCAGAGAGATTACATAACTTGCCCAATGTGACGTAGTTAGTGGCACGGTGAGGAGCTCCTCTGTCTACTTGACTCTCAGTCCACCTTTTTTTTTTCTCTTCACTGCGTTAGATTTGTACATCAAATAGCTAATAGACAGAAGAGCTGATTCTAGATCTTCATTTCCTACAGAACTCACTTAAAAATCTACCATTTCCAGGAATGCTTACCTGACTCTGTTTACTCCTCTATCTCAATGTTCCCTTAGTATTGATTTTACAGTTTGTGTTAGGTATATCATTTTGTCCTCATTGATATTTCACAATCTGATGTTTATAAATCAATTGAGAGGATCCAAGTACGCCAGATACTGACATTTCTAGGATTTCCCTGAATTGGATCATAAGCCAGGGAGATTGTGAGAAATCCCCCCAATAGCATTTTATCTGGGTCCATCAAGTTGGTTTGGACATCTCTATCTGGTTCCATAGTATACACATTTTTGTAAAGGCCAGGTGGTTACTTAGGCCTCTCTCCCAACTTCTATGCAATGTGACATCCATTGCCTTTGCAACATCTCTCAAATATGTCCCCTTCTCTTCTTTGACACTGCTACCACTCTAGTGCAGGCACTCATACCTAGGTTACTGCAATAGCTTACTGGTGGGTCTGTCCGCTTCAATTCTTGTCACTCCAATCCATCCTCAGTCAGGCACCAAAGTGATTTTTCTTTTTTTGTTTATTTTGGCTGGGCAATGAGGGGTAAGTAACTTGCCCAGGTTCACATAGCTAGTGTCAAGTGTCTAAGGCCAAATTTGCACTCAGGTTCTCCTGAATCCAGGGCCGGTGCTTTATCCATTGTGCCACCAAGCTGCCCCACAAAGTGATTTTTCTAAAGCACATGTCTGAACATGTCACCCCTACTCAATAAACTCCCATGACCCTCTATTGGCTCCAGGATTAAATACAAAATGCTCTATTTAGCATTCAATGGCCTTTATAACCTAGGCCCCTCCTACCTTGCCAGTCTTATTAGACTTACTTCTGCTCCCTAGTTTTCCTTCCTTCTTTTGACACTTAGTTCATTTCTGTCTCCTTACCCCCAGTGCACACTTTCCTCACCTCTGACCTCCTGCTATTACCTTTCCTCTGAGATTACCTTCTTCTCAAAATGTATAGCTTGTATTTTAATTCATATTGTTTCTATATTGAAACATGAGCTCCTTGATAGCAGGGATGTATTTTCAAATTTATTTTTGTCACCAGAATTCAAGCCTGGATATTTACATAAAACTTAACTCATTGGAGGAAAGGATGATTTCTTAATCCTCCATACTGCGTTAAGGGTAGAGTTGGTGAGAGCTTTTGAAATGATTGACAAGAGTCCAGAGATGTTTTTCACACTTTCCTTGTGATCCATATTTAGACAAATCCATATCAACCCACATATAACCTACTTGGTCAACACATGTATTTTATAAAATGTATCCTCAGTGCTTAGCACTGTGCCAGACACAGTATATGCTTTTTTAAAATTTATTTTATTTAGAATTCTAGTTTTCTGAAATTACATGTAAAAACAAATTTTAACGTCATTTTTTAAAACTGTGTTCCAAATTCTCTTCCTTCCTCCCTCCCCACCGCCCCTTAAAACCTTAAGCAATTCAATTTAAGTTATACATGTGTAGTCATGAAAAACATTCCACATTAGCAAGGTTGTAAAAGAAAACAGACAAAAGCAAAACTTCAGATAAAAGAACTAACAAAAAATTAGGCTTCAATCTGTATTCAGATGCCATCAGTTCTTTCTCTGGAGATGGATTGCATTTTTCATAAGTCCTTCAGAGTTGTCTTGGATCATTGTATTGCTGAAAATAACTAAGCCATTCACAGCAGATCATCTTATAATATTGCTGTTACTTTGTATAAAGTACATTTCACTTTGCATCCGCTCATGTAAATCTTTTCAGGTTATTTTATAGCATCCTGCTCATCATTTTTATAGTAAATTACATTTATATAGTACTTTAAAGAGAGAATTCCTTACAATAAACCCATGATGTTGATTATTGCAACAGCAGTAATAGATAACATTTATATAGTACGTTATACCTGACAAAGAATTTTCTTCACAATAGCCCAGCAAAGTAAGTACCATACGTGTTATCATCATCATCAATCAATCCTCTGCATCATCATCAATCAATCCTCATCTTCATCCAATCATCATAAATCAATCAATCAATCAATCAATCATCATCATCATCTTACATTGCTCTTGCCTCTGCTTGAAAATTTTTTTCACAGTTACTATTGCTAACTGTGTTTTCCTCCATCTTATTGTCTCCCTATGATATTTACTATCTATTTTCTAACTTCTTTCACCCTGTCCTTCCTCAAAAGCAGAAACATGATATGCTCTTAATAAATGCTTGGCTGACTGATGGTGGAGAATGCACAGTATGACAGGTCCTACCTGCCAAGATTATTTCAAGAATAGCTGGGACCAGGAACTGAATATATTTCCAGTCTTCAGCACTGATCAAGCTAAGTACAAAGAAGCCAGAGATTTGGCCACTGAATCATGAAATTTTGGGGGCCATAATAACTCACTACCTGTTTGAAATTATTTGTATCTGAATTATTAAGAAGACATATGCAGGGGGCAGCTAGGTGGCACAGTGGATAGAGCACCAGCCCTGGAGTCAGGAGTACCTGAGTTCAAATCCAGCCTCAGACACTTAACACTTACTAGCTGTGTGACCCTGGGCAAGTCACTTAACCCCGATTGCCTCACTAAAAAAAAAAAAAAAAAAGACATGCAAAAAGGTGAAATCACCGATTTTGATCGCAATTACCAATCTTTTGTGTGTAACAAAAGATATTTCTATCTGCATTTAACAAATAAAAAACAACTGAACCTCTCACATTTTCAGTGACTTGCCCAGATGATTTACTGGCCCCACAGCTGGTAAGTAATAGAGTTGGGATTTAAATTTAAGTATTTAGGACCCAAAGACCCATAAGTCTAGAGCTGGAGAGGACCTTAGAGATCATGTTTAGGTGAACTAAGAAACTTTTCCCCAACCCCTCTAGAACCTTTTCCTTTTTCATTATTTCCTATTTATTCAGTCTATAGCTTATTTGTACATAGCTGTTTGCTCGCTATCTACCCCAACAGATCGCAAGCTTCTTGAGTGGAGAACTATCTTTTGGCTCTTTTTGTATCCTCAGCACTTATCACAGTTTCTGTCACATAGTAGGCATTTACTGTTTATTGACTGTTGTAGTCCAAACTCCTCATAATATGGATGAGAAAATGGAGATTCAAGGCAGCCAAGTGACTTGCTCAGGGTCACACAGTCTGTGTCAGGAGCAGGACTTGAACCCAAGTATTCCTGCTATCTATCAAATATCAAAAATGATAATTTGAGGGCAATTATCTAACAAATATTAAAAATTATAATTTGAGGGTCAGGTAGGTGGAACATTAGATAGAGCACCACAGAAAAGGGAATAGCAGGAGGACAGAGATGAGGATGATATGCACTGAGGGTAAGGGGGGCAGAAATGGCCTCCCTAAGAAAGTGGAGTTTGAACTGTGTTAAATGAAGGCAGGAAAACTAGGCAGCAGAAGTAATGAGGAAGAGCATTTCCAGAATGGGGCACAGTCAATGGAAAGCTATAGAGTCAACCGATGGGACTTTCTATGACAAGAATAGAAAAAAGTCAGTGTTGCTAGACTGCAGAGAATATGGAAGGAGTAAAGCGTAAGAAGACTGAAAAAAGGTATGAAGAGGCCAGATTTTGAATAGAGATGCTAGGGAGCCAATGAAGTTAATTGAATTAAATGGTCAGACCTATGATTTTGGAAAAGTACTATGGCAGTGAGTGGAGGAAGGATTGGAAGAGGTAATTTTTTTTTTTCGGGGCAATGGGAGTTAAGTGACTTGCCCAGGATCACACAGCTAGTAAGTGTCAAGTGTCTGAGGCCGGATTTGAACTCAGGTACTCCTGACTCCAGGGCCGGTGCTTTATCCACTACACCACCTAGCTGCCCCCGGAGGTAAATATTTGAGACAGAAAGACCAAATAGAAAGATTATGAAGTATTGCAGGATTATGTGAAGTGGGCCTGTGCCAGAGTCCCTTCTGTATGCATGGAGAGGTGATATAAACAAGAGATGTTCTAAAAGTAAAAAGGACAATTTTTGACAGTAGATTAGATATGTGGGATGAGTGCAAGAGAGAAGTCAAAGATGGCACTGATGTTTCAAGCATGGATGACAGGGAAGATTATGGTGCTCTAAAAAAGTAATTTGGAAAGAAAATAGAACTTTGGGGGAAAAAATGAATTATCTTTTTGGAGATGCCTAGAAAATACCCAGTTCAAGATGACTAAAAGGCAGTTGGAGAAGAAGAACTGGAGAGAGAGAGAGAGAGAGAGAGAGAGAGAGAGAGAGAGAGAGAGAGAGAGAGAGAGAGAAGGGCTAAATGTAGAGATCTGGGAATCATCCCGGTAAGAATGATAATTGAACCCATGTTAGCAGATGACATCACCAAGTGAGAGAATACAGAATTTTAAAAAAGAGAGAGAAAAACAAACACACAAAACAAATTCCTGGGCAGCAGTAGCAGTTAATGGGCATCAATTAGATGCTAATTCAGTGAATGGGGCCTGAGAAGGATCAGTCACTCAGATCAAAGAAGAAACAGGAGAAAATAGTGTCATGAAAATCTACAGGGAAAAAAAAAAGTATCCAGGAGAAAAATATGACAGTGCTAAAGGCTGAAGAGTGGTCAAGAAGGGGGTGAGCCCAGGGTTAACATTTTATCATAATGAAGCAAGTTAGCGGGACTTTGGTGGAAGGATACACACATATGAATTTCAATTATTTCCTTTATTTGTAGAATGCTAACATTCTAGGTAGTCACAAGATCTAAAGTTAAGGGGGAAAAGTTCATTAGAAGTCAATTCAAGGGCAGCTAGGTGGCGCCGTGGATAGAGCACCGGCCCTGGATTCAGGAGCACCTGAGTTCAAATTCGGCCTCAGACACTTAACACTTACTAGCTGTGTGACCCTGGGCAAGTCACTTAACCCCAATTGCCTCACATCAAAAACAAACAAACAAACAGAAGTCAATTCAAGAGAACAGGAATTACTAGTCTGGGCCAATTCAATATGCTTTTTACTTAAGACTGGGAATTACCTCTAGGATGATGCCAAAACAAACAAACAAAAAACCACACCCTAGATCAAAAAGAGCTGTCCATTTCTCAATATGTCTTCAAAATCAGTATAGTCAATTCCATTTCCCGTGCATACTTTTCCTAGATTAGAAAAGTTACTATTTTAACTTCAAAGACTTTCTTTTCTAGGTCCTGCTTTCACTGCTGGGTTAATGCAAACATAAATACTGGGCAGCTAGGTGGCGCAGTGGATAGAGCACCGGCCCTGGATTCAGGAGGACCTGAGTTCAAATCTGGCCTCAGACACGTAACACTTATTAGCTGTGTGACCCTGGGCAAGTCACTTAACCCCAATTGCCTCACTAAAAAAAAAAAAAACATAAATACTATACAATTTCTGTCAAAAAGTACTCAAATGAACAGAGGACATTATGTAAATTGATTATTGTAGCCTTGTTGAACTAGAAAAAGGATTCTCCCACAGCTGTTTGAGGAGGTTTGAGGGTGGATCCTTGGGTACACATATTTTAGAAAGTCATATGACCAAGAGGTGGATCTTAGGGACCATCTAGTCCAACACCTTTATGTAATAAATGAGTAAAATGAATCCCAGGGAACTTAATGGACTTGCTCAAAGTTTACACAGGTAACATTTACATAGGCATCAGAGGCATGATTGAACCAAGATCCTCTACCCCAGAGTGAAAGGTCTGTTTTGTTTTGTTTTTCATTTTGCTATGCTAGGCTTTACAGGGATCTGGTGAAAGGTGGCAGACAGTAAGGAACCCTTGTTAATCTGACAATTCGTGGGGCAGCAAGTTGCAAAGTGGATAGAGCACCGGCCCTGGAATCAGGAGTACCTGAGTTCAGATCCGGCCTCAGACACTTATACTTACTAGCTGTGTGACCCTGGGCAAGTCACTTAACCCCAATTGCCTCACTAAAAAAAAAAAAATCTGACAATTCATGATCCAAAATCAGCAAATAAATACTTTGCATGCTTAAATTGCTCCTGAATCAATAGGGGTGGAAGTAGTTGAGACAGAGAAAAACACCAGGGTTGGGATGAAGTTTCAGTACCTCTCTAAAAAATGTGATGAATATGGGTAATTCAGCTCGGAAGAAAGAGTTCTGAAGATTATGGGATCATAGATTTGTTGTTGTTTGTCCTTCATTTTCAAAGAGGGCCAATGATATCACAAGAATGATATGGGGGCAGCTGGGTGGCGCAGTGGATAGGGCACCGGCCCTGGATTCAGGAGGTCCTGAGTTCAAATCTGGCCTCAGACACTTAACACTTACTAGCTGTGTGACCCTGGGCAAGTCACTTAACCCCAATTGCCTCACTAAAAAAAAAAAAAAAAAAAAAAAGAATGATATGAATACAATGTCTTCTACTTCTCATCTGTAAAATTTTTGCCAAGTCACGTAACTACTCTCCGCCTCAGTTTTCTCACCTGTTAAATAAGAGAATTGGACTATTTAATGTCCAAAATCCCTTCTAGTTCTAAATCCTATAATTCTATGGTGCTTTATTCCTCCTTGGAAATAGCACTGCCCCACCTGAGGGACTCTGAAAAGAAAAGGAAAAAACTCTGAGAGGAACACTTCAAAAACTGTCTCTGGAGGTTTGTGTTCAGCTCCCCTTGTGAGCTCTCTCACTGTGTCACTCACAGCACAGTAGTACATGGCTGAGTCTTCCTCTTGGACATGGAGTTTCCTCAAATGGTAGGAGCGGTCAGTTTTGTTGAGGTTGGCCTGAAAGCCTCTGTTGCTTTCCCCTGAAAGATGTCTCAGGAGGACTTGAAGTTCTTGTTTGGGATACTTGACATACCAGAAGAGATAAGGGCTCCCAGAAACTAAATAGTTACATTTCAACTCCACTGGAGACCCTTCAATGACAGAGACCTGGTCTTCAGGCTGAGTCACTGACTGTGCTTCTGTTGTTTCTGTTAAAAATAGATTTTTTTAAAAATCACAACAATGAGAAGGAAATGTTTATAAGCAGATTCTAACTGGAACAATGGATGTGAATATAATGAAATGTTACTCACTCAATATGAAGAGCATCACAAAGGTGAGAATGGACACAGAGGTCATGGCTCAGCAGGATGAAGCTGGGGTTCCTCTCTTATTTGGGGTAGGTGGGTCAGTGGGACCAAAGATAAGTCCTTCCTGTGAACTTCCAGGAGCAACCTATCCTTCAGTGAGTCTGCTTACTTTCTGACTGTGGAGCTGTAAGCACCAGAGCTGGAAATGAGAGGAGGTCATGTAACTGCTTTATTTTCAGAAGAGCCTGTATCAACTGGTGCAGTATCACCATCTGGAGGCCAACCACAGAAATATGGAGCACACATATGTGCCCCAAAGCCTCCCTTAACCCCCTGCCCCATTTGTGCTATTTGCAAATGGAAAGGTCATGGCTATGAGCTCTGCTACCTACCATGAACTCCTCTATAATGCAGATTTCAGGTAAACCAGAATCTCACTGAAATGTACTTAGAACATTCCAGGAGTGCTTTAAGAAAATATTACAGCTTCGAGCTGTTTTGTGTCTTATTTGTTCTCCATTTCCTAGCTATATCTGTTATGTTGCACATAGCTTAAGAGAGTTGAGACTATTCAGTAGGCATCTGATCCTTTTTTGATGGCTAGCAGAGGGAAATAAAGACAAGTCTCTGATGTTTGCTTTTTCCATCCAAATTCCAAAGAAGCCATTTCTCACCAGTTCTTACTGATTCAAGTTATAAAAGTGGGCTCTCCTGAGACACAAGGCTCTCCTGAGACACAAAGTGCCAGAGGTACTTTGCTTTTCTGAGACATTCATCAATGACATGAATGAATACAGATTTCCCCATCTCTCAACATATTACTTGAAGTCATTGAAAATGTGCTTTGTGTGGTACAATGGAAAATATGTTGCATTTGGAGTCAATTAGTCAGTAAACATTTATTATGCACCTACTATGTGACAGACATTCTATTAATTCCTCTGGATACAAAAACAAAAAACAAAAACAAAAGACAGTCCTGACTCTCAAGGGGCTCACAGTTTAATGGGAGACACAGCATGAAAACAACTATGTACAGAGAAGGTATATATAGGATATACTGGAAATAATCAACAGAGGGAAAACTCTAGAATCTAGAACTAAGAGAGATGTCAAAAAGCTTCTTATAGACAGTGGGATTTTATCTGGAATTTAAAGGAAGTCAGAAAAGCCAGGACATGGAGACAAGACAGACCATTCCAGGCATGAGGACATACCATGCCAGTGACAATAACTGGAATTAAGAGATGGAGTGTCTTGTTTGAAAAACATGAAGGTAATCAATATCACTGAATCAATGAACATATGGGGTGGGGGGAGTGAGAAGTGTAAAAAGTCTGTAAAGGGGGGGGGACACTATATTATGGAGGACTTTGAATGCCAAGTAGATGATTTTATATTTGATGCTAGAAATCACTGGAGTTTATTGAGTTAGATGAGGACATTGTCAGACCTGTGTTTTAGGAAAATAGTTTTGACAGTGTAACTATTGGAATGACTCCGCCTGCTGGAGACTTACTGTAGAAAAGCTCCGCCATGAGGTGAAGGCCTCTGAGGGCAAGTCATGTGGTCAAGGTCCTTAGTGTCAGGAAGTGAAGTTTGCTTGTGGGTACTGTCTATCAAGGCTACCAGCCAATCAACTTGAGGAGCCTCCCATTTCTGGGAGGGGGACACGAAGTAGGTAGCAGATGCTGGCAGAGGGGTTCTGTCTCTTTTTGGTTCCTGACCTCATCATGGTGGGTCGGATAATAGGGTATCTTAGAAATAGTTAGATTGTTACCTTTCTCTCTGATCCTAATACTCTGTAATAAATACTTAAACACTTAAATACTCTTGCTAAATCTTATAATTTATTGGTGACCACTCATTAGATTTTAGATAGTATAGCTAGAATTTTAGCCCCTTACAACAGTCACATAAAGGATGGACTGGAGTGGGAAGCGAATTGTGATAGGCTGACCAACCAAAGGCTATTGTCATAGTCCAGATGTGAGATAATGAGGGCCTGCAACAGAGTGGAATCCATGTCAGCAAAGAGAAGGGGTATATTCTAGAGATGTCAGAAAAATAAAATCAAAAGGCCTTGGCAACAGATTAGATTATGGATGGGAGCTAAGAGAGAGAATGAGAATGACACATAGGTTTTGAGCCTGGGAGATTAGGAGGATGGTGCCCTCAACAGTAGTAAGGAAGTTTCAAAGTGTGGAGGATCTGAAGGGGAAAATAATGAGTTCAGTCTTGGACTTGTTGAGTTTAAGATGTCCATAGAACATTGAGTTCAAGATGCCCAATAAGCATATGGAAATGTGAGGCTAGAAGTCAGTAGAGTGGTTAGGGCTTGATAAACAGATTTGAGAATCATCAGTATAGAGATGATAATGAAATCCATAGGAACTGAAAAGATCACCAAATAAAATAGTACTGAGGGAAAAGAGGGTCCAGGGACTCTCACTGTTAGCAGGCATGTCTTGAATGAACATCCAGCAAGAAGATATGCAAAAACAAAGGTCCAAGGCAGAAGGTCGCAATGTGTATGGAAATAATAACCACAAAAAAACCCTGAATATTGTGAAATTAAAGAAAAATCTTAGTTCCAATGAAGAGACCCAAGAAAATACCTCCCCCTGCTCTTTTTCAGAACTTGGAGCCCACCTTTCTCAAATGATTGATATAATAATATATTTTTCAATGTCTTGGTGAGTCTTGCTGAATTTATTTTTCAGAAATACGTATTATAAGGAATGGCTTCATGGAACAGGGGAAGTGAAAGAATACAGAGGAAAATCTACATGACATAAAAAACAAAGATGTTGATAAAAATCTATTAAAGCAATAAACAGAGATATTAAAGAAGGCTTTCTAGAGGGGATGACATTTGAATTGGGTTTTAAATAGGTAGGAATTCACCAAATGAAAAGAGGGCTGTCCAATTGTTCTTCCTTTCTTGTTCCTATTACTTGCTCCCTTAGGTTTTTCCAGCTTAGCCATGTGATCTTCACTTAAGCTTAACAAATAAAAGGGCCTTTTAACACTGACTCATTTAATTTTTTAAGCCTTTTAGTCCAAAAAGATTCACTAATGGTGCCCAATAACAATTAATGCACACCACCTATTCATAGACAATTCCTGCCTTCTGATGTAGCAGTATGTCAGGTTGATCCAATTCCCATTAAAAGAGAATAATATACTACCTCTTGGGTTTTAACCATGAAAGAAAATATGAGTGAATCCAAAT
Organism: Dromiciops gliroides; assembly: GCF_019393635.1. Classification (NCBI taxonomy): domain Eukaryota; kingdom Metazoa; phylum Chordata; class Mammalia; order Microbiotheria; family Microbiotheriidae; genus Dromiciops; species Dromiciops gliroides. The sequence continues at coordinate 177,889,682 of NC_057862.1, forward strand.
GAAAGATGCAAATCTCATCCCTACCTGTTAAAGTTCTTGGATGGTTCATGCAGTGATTAAAACCATGGATTACTACATTCATTTTACACTGGTGGGCACATGGTGAGTAGATGACTTAGCCAAAGTCACAGAGTAACAAAATTATTTAAGTCTTCAATTTCACTATCTCCAGGCCAGGATTTTCTCCTTGTGCCAACATAAGAAACTATTATAACCAGAGTCAATTGAGCTAGACTGGAGGTTATAGAGAATACTAATTCACACTTCTTAATCTTAAAAATTTCCAAAGCTCTTTCCCTACAATGATTACATAAGAACACAATGCAAAAAAGAGATTATCTTCCTAATAAAATTAAGAAAACTAAAGCTGAGAAAAGCTATGAGGACTGTTCAAAGACTCATAACTGAGAAGCATTGTAGTTGGGATTTTAATCCAGTTTTCCTAGCTCCAAGTTCTGTTCTCCTTCCAAATTACCAGGATAGAAAGGTCCAAGATAAAACCTAGGGGCCCTTCTGAGTCAAAATAATGGTCCACCTAGATCTTACTCCAATCTCTTGTCTCTAAATGACCTTAAGGAATGGTTTGAAGGAGAGGGAAGTGGTTACACCCCATTGCGGCATTCTCAGATTTGAGGAATCTACTCCAAAACATACTAGTTTCCATAAAAACCCATCATGGGGACAGCTAGATGGCGCAGTGGATAGAGCACCGGCCCTGGATTTAGGAATACCTGAGTTCGAATCCGGCCTCAGACATTTAACACTAGCTGTGTGACCCTGGGCAAGTCACTTGACCCCAATTGCCTCACCAAAAAAAAAAAAAAAACATCATGGATTATGTGCCAAAATATCTGAAATCAGTTGAAGACTTAGCTTCTCATAACATAGGAATCTTGTGTATTTATTTCCCTTTGCAGAGAGAAACAAAATGGAAAATCCTCAACTCTATGGTCTGTGCTAGAAATTAGGGAGTGAGGCTGGAACCCCATCTGCAGGGTTTCTACACAGGCTATAGATGCTCAGAGAGCACTGTGCATCCGTCACATAGAAGTAGGTGCCAAAGTCTCCAGGCTGGGCATCAGTGATATTTAAGGAATATCGGTCATTTTTGTTGAGCAGGATTGTCATTCTTCTATTTTCTTTTTTGTCTATATTTGAATGAATGTCCATCAGCAAATCTAGTCTTTTCCCAGAATCCTGCTTATACCAAAGGAAATAAATGAAGATGCCATTTGTGTAACTGCAGTTCATGCTGACATGCTCTCCCTCCTGGACAGTCAGAGACTGAAAATTCTGGTACAAGTATTTTTGGCTTCTCACCCCTGCTTGGGAAGAGAGTGACAGACTCAAAAAAATGTCATAAACACATCACTCATTAGAATAGACCCAACAAATTAGATTGATCCCTTGTTCTTCCTCCCCAGTTTTGGGAAGAATGTCCAAATAGAGTTCTCTTTTCATTCAAGGCACCCAACTCCCACCCCCTAATCAACTCTCTCTCCCTACTCACAGCCCAGATTAAGCCATAGGATCACTAATGAGATGCTTAAGAGGTTCTCCATTCTTCTTCCTCCTCGATGTCATAGATATTATAGGCAACAGACCAAGGATTCCCAACTAAAGGAACTAGTTCACTGTTCTGAGTATTGATGTTTCTTCTTTTTGCTTGAAAAAGCACAATGAGCTCTCATATAAGATACTGAACCAGTAGGAGACAAGTATCACATGTAACTGAGCACACACATCCAGATCTATCCAGAAATTAAAATTGCAATGGATAATGCCATGTTACCTTGTGGCCAAATACACAATTGTTGTTGTTTTTTAAATGTTGCATGCTCTTGGCTCATAAAATCCCTAGAGGAGAAACTTTCTTAACTTTTGGTCTCTTCTAAATGGGGATGAGGAGGGGAGGGGCTTTGGAGAGTAAGTAATAGAGCTCCACTGTGGGTCTCTTATCAGAAAAGCAGATAGCAATAGGGAAAATCACTGAGGCTTTTTGTTTTGAGGAAATTGACTGAGGGACTTTACATAAATTATAGACTTCTCTTGTTTTCAGGGATTATTCATTCATTACTTCAGTCTTCCTTTTTAAAATAAGTAAAGTAACAGATAGAAAACAAGCCTCAGATTCAGGAATCTTAAATCTAAAATCTAAAATCCCCAATACTCATATCAATACCTTGCTGCTTACTTCTACATTTCTGCAAAATATGTACCCTTCCATGGCAAAAGAAGTGGAGTCTTGAACTATGATGATGAGGCTTTTCTTGTACATCTGTATTCAGCTTTAGTGTCTCTTGTTTTTTTATCCCTTTATGTTGTCTCTCAGTCCTTTCATAATACAAATGCTTTATAAGGTTACTAATTAAAGACAAAAGCAAATTAGCAAAATTATGAACAAAACAAGCATATCTGGAATTTAAAGAGTTTTCTAAGGTTGAGTCAGAATCACAGCTTAACAGGGGTAGGTGTAACAATCAGAATGATGCCACCTGCTGGAGACTTACTGTAGGAAAGCTCCACCATGAGGAGAAGGTCTCTGAGGGCAAGACCATGCATCTTTTCTTTGGTGTCAGGAAGTGACGTTTGCTTGTGGAAGGAAGAAGGAGGAGGCTGGCGCTCTGACTCACTTTCTTTCATCAGGACTCTGGTGGAGAAGGGAGCGAGAAACATGCTCTCCCTTTGATAGATAGAGGAATCTAGACCTTTCTCTCTCTCTTTACCAAATTCTTATTCTCCTTAATAAATGCCTAAAAGTCTAACTCTTGCTAAAGCTTATACTTTATTGGTGACCACTCATTAGATTTTAGATAGTATAGCTAGAATTTTAGCCCTGACATAGGGCTGAAAATGCAGGTAGAGAAAGCTGCGCATGTGCAAGGTCAGGACCTGAGAAAGGTGGATGAGATGACACCAGAGCAGGAGGATCAAGGGGCTTGGCAATGGGAGGAGTAGAAGGAGGGGTCTGGAGAAGAGGGGAGGGAGCAGGGCAATTTGAATCAGACTTGATTTTGAACTCAGGCCTGGTTTCCCCTTCCCCCACTGCTAGGGGATTAAAGGCTTCTAGAGGTTGGGTCGTCGCCTGCAGGCATGCAAAATTAGAGAACCTCTTAGCATTATAATTTGAAAAAAATGCAGGAGTCAGAGGTTTCTCTGAAAAGGCGTGGAATATATCTATATTCTCTTGTGGGAGCACCTTGCTGTCTCTTCTAACAAAAATTAAAATAGAAAATCCAAAAAACAAAGCATTAACATGATCTTATTACCCATTTGTCTGATTAAACAGACTAAAGTCAGAAATAGGATAATTAGGGAGTTTAAAAGATTAATTTGAAAATTTAAATAGAAAACAGCCAGTACTTCAGCAGTACTTCAGATTTAAAGGGACAGGGTAGGGGAAATTTCTTACCCAATCAGAAGATCAAAAGATGGAGGTTTCAGCTTTCCCTCCATGGTCACCAAACTGTAAGGGGCTAAAATTCTAGCTATACTATCTAAAATCTAATGAGTGGTCACCAATAAATTATAAGCTTTAGCAAGAGTATTTAAGTGTTTAAGTATTTATTACAGAGCATTAGGATCAGAGAGAAAGGTAAAAATCTAACTATTTCTAAGAGACCCTATCATCTGACCCACCATGGCGAGGTCAGGAACCAAAAGACTGAGAACCCCTCTGCCAGCGTCTGCTTCCTACTTCATGTCCCCCTCCCAGAAATGGGAGGCTCCTCAAGTTGATTGGCTGGTAGCCTTGATAGACAGTACCCATGAGCAAATTTCACTTCCTGACACCAAAGAAAAGCCGCGTGGCCTTGCCCTCAGAGGCCTTCACCTCATGGTGGAGCTTTCCTACAGTAAGTCTCCAGCAGGTGGCGTCATTCCAATCATTACACTTCTTAGATAGTTGACCAGTATGTCATCTAAACAAGTCTCTTAAAATCTGATTACATCAGATTCTCATTTGTTAGAGAGGATAATGTCCATATACAAATGATATATAATTTTTTTAATCTGTGATTTCTTCTTTTTGCATACTCCTTAACAATTCAATTTACAATCCATCCACACCTTGCCAGTATATATAGGGAATTATGATATATAAGGAATTACCAAAAAAAGTCATGATATGGTGGCCATGTTTTGGGTGATGAGTTTCTTCACACTTAACTAGACTTGTCCTCAGGTCCCAAGATGTATAGGATATTACCCAGTCCATTATTGAAACTGTCTTTGTAGTATCTTGTCAGAGCTTGCATTCCCCTCCATTAGTCAGCCAGTTCGTCAACAAACATTTTTTAAGTGCACGTTAGGTGTTTGACAGCGTGCTAAATGGTGGGGATATTAACCTAATCAAAATCAACATGTTGTTGGCCATGAAGGCTATGATTGTGTCCACATGAGTTTGTCTAAATGTAATTCACAAGAAGGTATAAAAATACTTGTGGAATATTGCATCTTTCTCTCTCTCTCTCTCTCTCTCTCTCTCTCTCTCTCTCTCTCTCTCTCTCTCTCTCTCTCTCTCTCTCTAACTCTTGCCACACTCACCCTGAATAAAGACATGGAGGATCAAAGAATCATCCTCTTCATCAATGAATTGAGTCTATACAAATGCTTGGGCCTGATTCATAGTTACAAAAAGAAAGACAAAAACCATAGAATCCCACATTCTTTTTTTGTGGGGTAGTGAAGGTTAAGTGACTTGCCCAGGGTCACACAGCTAGTAAGTGTCAAGTGTCCAGGCCAGATTTGAACTCAGGTCCTCCCGAATACAGGACTGGTGCTTTATTCACTCCACCACCTAGCTGCTCCAGAATCCCACATTCTTATTGGGAAACAACACACACAAATAATACACATGGGTGATATAGAGATAGAGATAGATATAGCTATGTGTGTGTATATATACATATATATGTATATATAATGTTAATGAAAGATAATCTCAGAAGGAAAACAATGGCAGGTGGAGAGAGGGGAGGTGTGTATTGAGTGGAAGTGAAAAAGCATGGAGTCAGAGGGTGGACTGTTATGTACCAAAAACAGAAAAAAGGCCAGTGTACTGCATGATAGAGTACATGGAGCTATGTAAATAATAAGAAGACTGGAAATATAGGAAAAGGTAAGGGTTTTAAATGTCTTTAAAAGCCAAATAGTGGATTTTATATTTGATCCTAGAGCTAACTAAGAGTCATTGGAGTTTATTAAATAGTAAAGTAACATGTCAGACCTGTGCTTTAGGAAAAGTACTGTGGCAGTGAGTAGAGAATGGATTAGAGTGGGGAGACAGTTGAGACAGGAAGAATAATCAGAAAGCTATTGAAATAGTTCAAGAAAATAGTGAGATGTGCCTGAAGCAGTATCATTACTGTGAAAGTGACATACAAGAAATGTTTTAAAGGTTAAAAAGACAACATCTGACAGCATATTGGATATGTTGGATGAATGCAAGAGAGTTTTTAGCATAGATGTTTTAAGCATAAATGACTGGGAATATTGGAGTGTGCTCAACAGTAACAGTAAGTGCTTCCCCAAAAATTAGTTGGGAAGAGAAGAGAGTTTTGTGAAGAAAGATCATGAGTTCTCTTTTGAACTAGTTGAATTTCGATAGAGAACATCCAATTCAAGTTGACCAAAAGGCAGTTAGTAAAAAGGGACTGTAGATCAGAAGAGAGGTTAGGGGGCAGCTAGATGGTGCAGTGGATAGAGCACCAGCCCTGGATTCAGGAGAACCTGAGTTCAAATCCAGCCTCAGACATTTAACACTTACTAGATGTGCGACCCTGGGCAAGTCACAACCCCAATTGCCTCAGAAAAAGAGGTTAGGGCTAGATATAGAGATCTGGGAATCATCCGTATAGGAATGATAGTTGAACATATTGTAAGTGATGACATCACCAAGTGAGAGAATGTAAAAAATGAGGGTCCAGGAAAGACCCTTGGGGAACACTGACAGTTAGTGGGAATGACTTGTATGACAACTCAATGAAGAAGACTGAGAGTGATTAGTTGAACAGGTAAGAGAAGAAGCAAAAGAGAGTAATGTCATTAAAAAAAACTTACAGAGAAGAGAGTATCTGGCAGAAAAATGTAAGTGGCAAAGGCTGCAGAGTCATCAAGAAGAGTGAACCCAGGGTTAACTTTATACCAAAATAAGGCATTTTAATTGGACTTTAATGGAAGAATACCTAGATGTGAACTTCAATCATAGCCTTTAATTGTGGAAATTGCTAACATTTAGGTAGTCGCTTAACTCTTGTGCTTTCCTTCTCTAAATTATTTTCAATCTATACTGTATATATCTTGTTTGTACATATCTGCTTGCTTGTCATATTGCCCATTAAATTGTGAGCTCTTCATGCAAAGACTGTCTTTTGCCTCTTTTTGTATCACTGGAAATTAGCACAGCCTGACACAAAGTAGGCACTGAATAAATGTTTATTGACAAACTGACTGGTGACAAAACCTAAAATAAAAGAATAGTAGCTCATTATCAAAGTCAATTCAAGAGAATAGAAAAGTTGTACACATCTTATCAGAAAACCTAAGTAAATTCAATATGTTCTCTTCCTCCAACTGAAAATAGACAGCATGACCTCTTTAATAATGGAAAAAAATGGATCAAACAGAACCAATCACTCCCCAATATGACTTTAAAACCAGGAGGTAATAATTCCATTTCCAATGAATGCTTTTCCTAGAAGTTACTAATTTGGCTTCAAGGACTTTCTCTTCAAGGTCCCATTGGGTTGGTACAATCACAAATACAACACAATTTCGGTCCAAAGTAGCCAACTCAGCAAAGGAAATTATGCAAATTTTTTTGTTGTGACCTTGTTTAACTAGAAAAAAAGTTGGCCACTCTCCCAGAAGTGCAGAAGGTTGGCAGGTGGTTCCTTTAAAATATCATAGGACCTAGAAGCAGAAAGGATTGTAGGAGGCTACCTAGTTCAATACCCTCATCTTACAAATGAATTGAGTAAATCTGAGGGTGGTTAAGTGATTTACTCAAAGTCATATAGGTAGTAAGCATAAGAGGGGGATTGAACCAAGACCCTCTGACTCCAGAGTGAGAGTTGGTTTTGGTTTTGGTTTTGTTCACTGTGTTATAGTGCCTTCTACATAAGACTTTTCTTTGTTCTGGTGAAAGGTATTTGACAATGAGAGGTTATAGTTAATATAACAATTCATGCTCCAAAAATTAAGTAATATTTGGATGCCTAACCAGCTCCCGGACTGATAGATAATCATTGAGAAATAGAAAGAAAATCTGGATTGGGGTAAAGTTTCAGTCACTCTGTATAAAAATGGTATTTATATGTGTGTAGCTCAGAAGGAAGAGCCCTGATGGGTTACAGGATCATAGATTGAAAGACCGTGTAGTCCAATTCCCTTATCTTGTAAATGAGGAAATTAAAGACCAAGGATTAGCCAAGATGATACATGTAGTAATCATCAAAGTGAAAGATTTGAACCCAGGTCCTCTGTCATTAAAGTCAGTGCTCTATCTTTTTTTAAATTATTTATTCTAATCAAAAGCCTAAATTTGCCTTTTCAACCTCCCAACCCACTCCTTCCAACTGAGAACACCATAAAAACAAAACCCATTACAAATACATATAGTCAATCAAAAACTTTCCACATTGACCATGTCCAATGTGTGTGTGTGCATATGTATATATATATATATATATGTGTGTGTATATATATGTATATATATGTATATGTATGCATAGATTTGTATAGAAAAATATAATTTGTTTCAGTCTGCATTCTGTGTTCTTCACCTTTCTATCAGGAAGAGATGAACACATTTCTTCATTACTCCTCTGGAACTATGGTTGATCATTACTGTAATAAGAGTTCAGCACACTAGCATTCTATCACATTTATATAACATAACTTGTTCATCCATTCTCCAACTTATAAGTACCCCTTCAAATTCCCATTCTTTGCCCCCTCAAAGAGCTATAAATATTTTTGTGTGTCCTTGGAGTTTATTTTGCTTAGCGGTGTCTTCCTTGATCTACCCTTCCTAAAATTTTCTTCCCCTTTCCCATATCATCTCCCTATTGAGTGAAATATATTTATGTACCCACTTTGGGGTGTGTATTCTTCCTTCTTTTGACCAGTTCAGATGAGTGTGAGATTCAGCCACTCCCTCCCACCATCTCTTCCTTATTCACATGGATGTCTGCTTGCACACCCTGATTATGTGAGATAATTTTCCTTAACTTTCCTTCTCTTTCACCCTCCACTGTATTCCTCTTCCCTTCTCTTACCATTCTTCTTTTAAGATCATGAAGCTTAACAGAACCATTCCTAGGCCCTGTCTAATAGACTCCATTTATCACCCCTCTTAATGAGGTTCCAAAGGAACAGATGTATCATCTCCCTTTATTTGAATGTGAGAAGTTTATCCTTGTTTGATCCTTTATCATTATTTATTTACATTTACCTTTTTATGTTTCTCTTCACTCCTATGTTTGAGTTTCAAAGTTACTCTGCAGCCCTGGTCTTTTTATTAGGAATTCTTGGAAGTCTTTTATTTATTAAAGGTCTATTCCCCACCCCCATATCATTATACTCAGCTTTACTGGGTAAGTTATTCTTAGATGTAAGCACATATCTTTTTGCCTCCTGGAACACTGTACTCTAAGTTCTCTCCTCCCTTATGTGGTGGCTATTAAATCACATGAGATTCTCATGGTGGATCTTGAGTTCTTCAATTCTTTCTTTCTGGCAGTTTACAATATTTTTTCTTTGACCTAGAAACTCTAGATTTTGGCTATGATAGTCCTGGAAGTTTCCATTTGAAGGTTTCTTTCAAGAGGGGACCAGTGGATTATTCTCTTTTATGAATATCAGTTTTTAAATTTAAAAATTTTTAATCAATTTTACTTTGTTTTAATATTTCTTATTGTCTTATAACATCATTGAATTCTACTTGGTCCATTCTAATTTTCAGGGAGTTTGTAACTTAGGCAAGTTTTATACCTCTTGTGCCAAATTGTTGATTCTCTTTCCAACTCTTTCTTCCACAGCTCTCTTTTAAAAATTTTTTTCCTCAAAAAATTCTCATTTCATTTATAAAACTATTTTGACTCTTGCTTCATTTCTTCCAGGAATCCTAGTTGAATTTTTGTCTATGCAGTATTGTTCTCTGAGGCTTTCCTTGTAGATGTTTGGGAATTATTATCTTCTTCTGGGTTCATGCCTTAAGTTTCCCTGCCACCATAACCACTCTTTAAGGTGGTCTTCTTTTTTGATGTGTTCATTCTTCAAGCCTACTTCCTGACTTCAAACTTGATGTTAGATCTGGATGCTGTGGCACATTTAGAGGGAATTTCTGGGATGGTCCTGCTGCTGCTTTATTGGGTTATTAAAATGATATTATTCCAAGATCTCAGAGAGAGACTGGGAACATGAAAACTTTTCAGTACTTTTAGAGCAGTCTGATGCAGGGCAAAGTCATTGCTGCTGAGCTCTCGAAGTTCCTGACCTCAGTTTGGGACAGAGCGAGAGAGTAGACTGCTACTGGATTCTGACTTTAAAAGCCATCTAGAAAGCACTGTTAGTTCAGAGTGGAAGAACTGTAGGCTTCCCTTTGCTCCAGGACTACTGCACTAGTTATTCCTCTACTGGTTCAACTATGTGCCAACAAGACTCGCTTCTGCTTTGGGGGTCTGACCTACCCAACTCCTGCATTTTGAACTTCTTCCTTTGTTAGTGAATTGCCCATTGTCTGACACATTCCCATGAGCAGGCCCCCTTTCCAGTTGACCCTAAGTCTATGACATAGAAGTGGATAGCTGGTCACAAAGATGACAGTTCACATGTGTCTCCATTGCACTATCCTGGTATGGCTCTGTCAGAGCCCTTGTTTAGGTCTGGGACCTCCTTTTATGCTGGTGCACAGCATCTCCCTGGGCATTACGATTTTCCACAGTGTTCTCCTGGTCCAGCTCCCATCCTCAGTGCCTGCATCCTTCTCTGTATATCTCCCTATATCCAGTTGGACAGGACAAATGACTTACTGTGACTTTTTAAAAATTTCAGTCAGTCAACAATAATTTAGTAAAAGCAGCTGGGAGGTACAGTAGACAGAGTGCCAGGCCTGGAGTCAGGAACTCATCTTATTGAGTGCAAATCTGGCCTTGGACTCTTACTAGGCATGTGACCCTGGGCAAGTCACTTAACCCTATTTATCTCAGTGCCTCATCTGTAAAATGAGCCAGAGAAGGAAATGGCAAACCATTCTAGTATCTTTGCCAAGGAAACCCCAAATGGGATAATAAAAAAAATCGAACACTAATGAAACAACTGAACAACAACAAAAACCACCTACTATGTGCTAGGCATTACACTAAGTGCTAGAAGTATTTTTTTAAAGCTCACAATCAAATGGAGGAGACAGCAAGTAAAGCTCAGGCATTATCTACATCTGTTTAGAAGAGTTTTATGGAAGAGAGTTCAGCCATCCTGGTTCCTACTATTCAGTCATCTTCAAACTAGTACTCTTTCCACTAAACGATGCTGTCTCTCATTTATAGTATAAATGTTTATAACAGAGGACTGGCCAGCAAGGGTGTAGCCCTGAAAGTAGCCCTGACTACTGTCAGCCCTCTGGGGACACACAGAATTGGGCAAGTGAACCCCAAGAGGGCCATTACAGATGGGTAACATTCCAGCATCTATTTGACTCCCTTCTGCATTTACTGGAGATTGTAAGAGAGAACTGTTCAATGAAGACCAGCCACAGGCCCTATGTGCCCAAGCCCCTATTACAATTATTATTTCCATCTTTCAAATGAGAAAACAGAAAAGGTGAAGTGATTTTCCTAAGGTCACACAGCTAGTAAATAAGAAAATTAAGTCATCAGTGTTCTTTCTACTAGATTAGCTTATATTTCTGCACGAATATAATGTCAATATAATTCTAAAGGAAGAGCTAAACCACAAGAAAAGGAAACTTTGCAACTGCCATTTTACTTCTAGTTATCAGCTCCATTCCTAGAGAGGAATGCTTAGACTTCCCCTGCAAATGGAAAGTGTTTACAGAGAGAAGTAAGGGTATTTTAAATGCTTGAGTCATGTCTACAAGAAGTTGATCCAAACAGGTTTTGTAAATTAACTTTTGTTATAATGTTGATCATGTTTCTTAATTAATTCAACCTGAAATCATAAGGCAAAAGCGTTTATATGTGAAACATACTACATTTAAGTCAACTTAATGACAACACTTTTTGAATCACAAATAATGCCTATCTGTTTTGTAAACTTCCCATGCTATCACAAGTTAAAAAAGAAATAAGATATCCATTGCCTCACAAATTTGCAACAGATATGTTTTCCAAGCTCAAACCACAGGTCCAGCAGTGATTTTCAGACCTCAATGCAAGTACAAAAGAAATCTCCATATTTCAAAATCCATTCAACTGGGCAATTTAGGAACTCCCACCTAACCTTCAATTGGAAGAGATTAATCTGCAGTTCAATGGCATGATAAAAGGCAAATATGTAGAGAAGAATCTAATAGAATTTCATAAATTCCTTCTAAGCAATAAATATACTTTAGTGAAATCACATACTCATGGACTTATAATAATTTTTGTCATTACCTATCTATGTGAAAAGACCTTTCCAAAGAAGAAAGACATTAAATTTCACTATAGAACTGCATTAACAGATGAGGATGTGGTATAATCAATTTTGATGAAAGGGAACACTGACTTTGAACTCTGAGCAAATTGTTATTCCCCAAAAAGAGAATTCTATTTTTTTCATTGGTAGACCTGATTTACCCTGCCCCCAAAGCTTATTATTATTATTATTATTATTATTATTATCATTATCATCATTATTATTATTATTATATTTTGAATTTTATCAATAAAATTTTAGGGAAATTTTATTTCTCTCTTGATATATAAGTATCCACATGAAATCCTCTATTTTGCCTCTTGGCCCGCAAAAACCTGACCATTCACAGAAAAAGTTTGCTGATCCCTGACCTTAATAATCTCCAAAATCCCTTTTTGCTCTAAATCTTATGATACTATAAATCTTTATTCTTCCTAGGAAACAACATTGCTCCACCTGGGGGACTCTGAAAAAGATTTTTAAAAAAGAAAACCCTTAAAGGAACACTTCAAAGACTGTCTCAGAAGGTTTGTGTTCAGCTCCCCTTATGAGCCCTCTCACTGTGTCACTCAGAACACAGAAGTACATAGCTGAGTCTTCCTTTTGGACACGGAGCTTCATCAGATGGTAGGAAGTTTCATTCTTCTTGAGTGTGGCATGAAAACCTTTGTTGCTTTCCCCTGAAGTATGTCTCAAAAGGACTTGTAGCCCTTGGTTGGGATACTTGACAAACCAGAAGAGATAAGGACTCCCAGAATAGGAATAAGTGCATTTCAGCTCCACTGGAGACCTTTCAGAGACAGAGACATGGCCTTCAGGCTGAGTCACTGACTGTGCTTCTGTTATTCCTATTTAAAACAAAAATAAAAAAGGAAATCACTACAAAGCAGAAGTAAATGTAGTTCAAAGGGGATTCTAAATGGAACAATGGAAATGAGTAGAATAGAATGTTACTCACGAGGTATGAATAGTATCACAAGAGCAAGAATGGACACAGAAGTCATGGCTCAGTAGGATGGAGCTGGGGTTCTTCTCTCTTTGGGAGGTAGGTGGTTCAGTGAGACCAAAGAGATTGGTTTAGTCAAGGTGGAAAAAGTATTTTCCTGTGAATTTCCAGGAACAGGCTTCAATGAGTCTGCTTACCTTCTGGAGGATGATTCCACTGGTCTGACACTGCTTCAGTCTGCATGCCTTGAACCGATGCAGGCACCAGGACCTGGATCAATTTGTGCAGCATCGCCCTCTGGAGGCCAATCACAGAAGCATGGAGCATGTGTGTGCCCCAAAGCCTCCCCTAGCCTTTTTCACCACTTGTGTTGTTTATGAATGGAAATGTCATAAATCTGCTATACGATGGGATCCTCTGCAATACAGGTCTGAGGTAAACTAAAATTCTCCCTGAAAGGTGCTGAGAACATTCTTGGGGCATTGGAAGGAAGACAGCTGTTTTCTTGTCTTATTTCCTATGTCTTTTATTAAAGGTCAATTTCTGTAAACTTAAAAGAGTTGAAAACACTGAGTGGACATCTGAGCTTTCTTTTTTTTTTTTTGATGGCTTGCAAATTTTAATAAATGCAAGTCTCTAATGTTTATTTATTCTACTCCAAGTTCCAAAGAAGCCATTTCTTGCCATTCCCTAGTAATCCAAGGTATAAAACACAATCTTCCTAATGCACAAGATATTTGGTGCTTTGCTTCTCTGAGACATCCAGGAATGACACTGACTGAGGGACTACCTGATATTTCTGCACATTACAAGGAGTCATTAGTTACAAGCTCTATGTGTGGTACAGTGAAAAATATGTTGTATTTGGAGTCAGACAAACTGGATTCCAATCTAAGCTCTCACACTACCAATGTGACTTTGGGCAAGTCATTGAACCACTCTCAGCCTCATTTTCCTCATCTATAAAATGAGGGGACTGGAATTAGATGGTATCTGCATTTCCTTCCAGTTCTAAATAGAGGACCATAAGGCCTACTACCATCCTATGACAGGATCTTTTTCCTTTGGCCCTTTCTAAAGGAATATAGTTAAGAACTATCTTCTTCATTAGATAACTCTTATTCTAAGATGTCCCCAAAATTCTTTTTAAGTTAGCAAACATTCTTTAAGGTTCTATAATCCAGAAAGCTTTTCTAGCTAAGGAAAATACAAAGTTTAGATAGAAAATCTATAGGAAGGGTAAGAAACGTATGTAGATAAGTCAGAAACACAATAACCCATGATAACTGAATTTTGTTGTTGTTGTTCTCTGACTCTTTGTGACCCCATTTGGGGTTTTCTTGGCAAAGATACTGGAGTGGTTTGCCATTTCCCTCTCCAGCTCATGTTACAGATAAGGAAACTGAGGCAAACAGGGTTAAATGATTTGTTCAGGGTTACACAGCTAGTGGATTTGAAGTCAGGAAGATAAGTGAGTGTTCCTGCTGCAGGTCTAGCTATCCATGTACTGAAATCACCTAGCTGCACCAATAAGAGCATTAGAGATGTGCAAAAACAAATGCTTTGTGAGATGCAATAAGGAAGGTTACAAAATAAATGGAAAGAATAACAACCACAAAACATCATAACTGAATGCTGTAAAGTTATAAAGGGTGTAGTTGGCCCTGGAGAAGCATATTTGTAAAAAAATATGTATTTATTTTTAGTTTCTTCAAAAATATTAAGAAATAGTATTTCTCCAACCCATCTCAGACATTTCCCTGGACAAAGATTAGGGCCTTCTTTTGAAATGGCATAGTGGAGATAACCAAACCTAATTCTTGTCTAGATAAGATGGTTGCCTCCCTAACCCCAAAGATTTAATTTATTAGGAACTATGGAATAAAGCTAACAAGGAGCTTATACCAGAGACACCAGTTTTTTCAAATTCTAATACTAAGTGTTTCTCTTCTTTTGCATGCCTGGAGGCAATGACCCAAGCCTCTAGAAGCCTTTCCCTAGCAGAAGGGAAAGGGGAATCCAAGCCTGCTTCACAGGCAAGAATGCCACATTGCCCTGGTCCCTCCCCAGCTGAGCCGACATGATTGAATGTAAGTGCTGTGGCTGTGCAGCACATGGGAGAGATGGTCCTGACCCCTCCTCTCGGGACCCCACCTCCTACTCCTCCCATGGCCATGCCCCTTGATCCTCCTGCCAGATCTAATCCACCCTCCTCAAGTCCTGAGCTTGTGCTTGTGCAGCCTCCTCTACCTGCACTCCCAGCTTCTACTCAGTTACCAAAGCAACCAGCCTCAGCCCTACCCCTGGCCTCTACTATATCGGTGCCCCTCTGTTGCATCCATGCAGTTTGTTTTCACTGGAAAAAAGGAGTTATGTTGGAAATAAGCTTCATGATTGGCTATCATTGGGAGGTAGAGATGCAACCTATCTTACCCCCTCTCCCTCTCCATTGGTTGATAATCAGCCCCACAAGGCTATATCAGGCCCCCGGAGGTGTATGTAAGTTTGAGAATGGAATATACTTTAGAGAGTAGGTGTGTAGTGGGGTATATAGGGTGCTCAGGGAGGACTAGCACCAGCTCTTTTTAGGATTTCTCATCCACTCAACTTTCTCCTGTGGCTCCAAGAAGCTGTAGCATGAACAGTGGACACACTCTGATAAACTGTCTCGCCACACAGGCTAAATCAGGTTGAGGGGAACCATCAGGTCTCAAAACTGTCAGTGAGTTAGGGAGGTGTCTACCCCAAGTATGTGAAGACTTCCCCAGCTGGAACGGGTGGATGAAAGCAATTTGTTCCAAAGACCATGAACGGGGCAGAAGCAGGCACTGGGGAGAGCCTTAGAACTTGGTCAGACATCAAAGACACCAAAGTCATTCACTGCATGCTGAGTCATTGTCAGTCATCCTGAATTTCCTTTCCACTGGACTTCAATTATTCTGGAAGAGAGAATGAGGCTGAAGACTTTGTGTAACTCTGTTTCACTTAAATCTAATTGATGCATGAGTCAAAACATCTCCCCATGATGTCATTGGTCCTCTTCAAAAATAAAGGACCAACAACAATAACAAAAAGGGAGCAGCTAGGTGGCACAGTTGATAAAGCACCGGCCCTGAATTCAGGAGGACCTGAGTTCAAATTCGGATTGAGACACTTGGCACTTAACTAGCTTTGTGACCCTGGGCAAGTCACTTAACCCTCATTGTCTCACAAAAAAACAAAACAACAACAAAAAATAAAAATAAAAAATAAAGGACAAAAATTAACAACTTAGGAAACCACTGTTCTAGAGATGACCTAAAATGTGAATATCCATAGGAAAAGTCAAACCATTTACTTAGAATCATGCTAAGATGCAAATTATAAATCAGATCTATTTCTGTAAGCAGGTGTTAATGAGGGGTAAGCCAGGGAGAACAAGGGCACTGGTAACCTACAAGGGGAAGTAAAGGAATAGCACAATGAGGTTGTGGGTGAGGGCACCCAATTTGAAGTTTGAGAAAGAAGATAAAAATAACAACTAGCATTTATGCAATATTTTAATGCTTATTTTAAATTACTTCCTCAGAAACATCCTATGAGGAAACTGATGTGCAGAGAGGTTAAGGGACACAGATAGGAACTATCACAACCTGTATTTGAATGAAATTTACAGAGTCAAGCCCTGAACATGGTTGTTTGATTCAAAGTTTTGCCTGAAGCTAGTCCTACTGTAAAAAGAAAGGTCTTGGGGCAGCTAGGTGGCACAGTGGATGGAGCACTGGCCCTGGAGTCAGGAGGACCTGAGTTCAAATCCGGCCTCGGACACTTGACACTTACTAGCTGTGTGACCCTGGGCAAGTCACTTAACCCCCATTGCCCCGCAAAAAAAAAAAAAAAAATAGGTCTTAAAATTAAAAAAAAAAATTTATAAAGTCTTTTTAAGTGGGCAGAACCACTCAGGGTTGAGGCATTTATTCCTCTTCCTGCAGATATTTATCAAATATTCACTAGGTATACTTGCTGAGTGCCAGTGAGGGCTCATTCCTGAAAGTGCGTGCAAATATCCCTTTTACAGAAGTACAACTTAGTCCTTATCACCCAAAAGTTTATAATCTAGTTGGTGATAGCCTATGTATGCACTGTTGTTGTTCAGTCATGTCTGACTCTTTGTGACCTCATTTGGGATTTTCTTGGCAAAGATACTAGAGGGGTTTGTCATTTCCTTCTCCAGTTCATTTTATGGATGAGGAAACTGAGGCAAAGAGGGTTAAGGGGCTTGCCAGGGTCACATGGCTAAGTGTCCGAGTCTGTATTTGAACTCAGGCCCAGCACTTCAGGCCCAGCACTCTATCTACTGCACTGTGTAGCTGCCCAATATATGACCATGTATGTATGCAAATCTATTAATAGGCATAAAATGTCTAACAATCAACAGCAGAGGGCACTGCATCAACCAAGCTACTTCCCTCTCTGAAATGATCATAGGGCAGCTGGTTCATTCATTTGACAAGCATTTATTTTTATTCTATTCTGAATTCCCAGTATTGCACTGGTGGATGCAAAGACATAATTGCAACAATCTCTGCTTTCAAGAAACCTATGTTATATTGGAGAAAACAAAAAAAAAAGTAAATATACAATATTTACTGAGTAACTTCTAGAGGGAGGTCACTGCAAGTAGGAAGAACAGGATATGCTTCCTGAATAAAGTAGCATTTGATCTGAGCTTTGAAGAAAGCTGAGGATAATGCAAGGATAGAGGTAAAGAAGGAATGTATTTAGTCATGGGGGAATAGCATATATTAAAAGACAATGTGATAGAAGATGTAATGCTATATATTCAAGGAACAACAAGAAGGCTAGTTTGATTGGAATATAACATGTATTAAGAAAAACAATTTGCAAAATATATGGAAATAGACTATTTCCAAATTGTGAAGGCTTGGAAAATACCTCTTAGTTCCATTCCCTTCACTGATTGTTCCTAAGGTTCTGACTCTATGGAATATAGGAACGTATCTGTGTAGATGTGTCCATTAAGCAAGTCCTTCAGCTCAAAACCTCATCCTACTTGTTATTCTTTTCCATCCCATCCTTTGTTTTTGCAGTATTGGATTGAATTGACCAAAGTCATTATTTTTAATAGTAATTAATCAAAATAGTAAAATAAAACACAAAGGGTTAATATCAAATTAACTCCTCCATGCTCCTTCAGATCTGTATTCCAACCTCCCTAGGAGCAAAGAGGACAAATATCTAGAAATTCAATTCACAGTGGCCTCCATCTGGGACCTGAACAAAGACAATTCACTCACAAATGCCAGTGGTCACTCAGATTTCAGTGATGAAGGCAGACTTCAGTGATGAATACAATAACCACAGGGCATACTGTCAGCTATCACTGGTCTCAACTTCTCCAAGCTTTAGGCCTGATAGGTGCACCTTATTTGTTTACCTCTGTTCCTTTAGTAGTAGAAGAAAAATTGTTTACTTTCTATACCAAGATGTAGCATGCTCTCAAAGTAGAGGTTCTCTAATGTCAAATTATGTAAAGGAGATACATGGCTTGACCTAATCATTTGATCCTCATTACCCTGTTAGACAAGAAGTAGACATATTATAATCACCATTTTGCAGATGAGACATCTGAATACCTAAGCCAAGAATTGATTCCAGGTTTCCAAGTTCCAAGTTTAGTGATCATTTTCACTATGACTTGACCAGCAAAATGGTGGAGGAGCTGTTTTCCTCAAAGTTCTCCAATTCAAAAACCTCCAGGAAAAGATATATTCCAGATACAAAATAGCTAAAGCTGAATTCACAGGACAGAAAGACAGAAGTACCATACAATTAAAAACTATAAAATAATCTTGTATAACATGAGAACTTAGAACTCTCACTCAACTGTTCCTAAATCTCCAACTCACTTTTTGTTGGGCCAAGTGAGCGTAAGCATATATGCACAGACTTATACTTCAGGGTCTGCCTAGCAGGATCCCGCTTGAGCAGTGGTAACTCAGACACTTATTCTTCTTAACCACAAGAAGAAAAAAGTGATAAACTGAAGAAGAGTACATAATGGAAAGACAACATATACTGCAGTGTGGAGAGTAGCACTGAACCAACAAAAGACAAAAAAAGTTACCAGGACTCAACCAAAAGGGGATTGGAAAGCCTCATGGGGCAGACTATCTCTACCCCCAAGAGTTTAGCCTGGGAAGAAACCCAGGCCAAGTCTCAAAAGGTCCCAAAAGTGAGGTGGCTGAAGATTTCAGGGGTCAGGAGGCTATAAAAGAGGGAAGGAAGAGTGACCAAACATACAAGTGAATAAAAACACAAGAAAAAGACTGAAAGATCAAAAGGCAAGAGAAAAAGCCAGAGTAAAATCTTACCTTACAGTCAACAGAGAGGTTCATAAAGATAGAAAAAAAGAATAAGTAAAAACTTTAAAGAGAAATCAGAAAACCATGAATAAGTAATGCACTTTGAAGAAAAATGAAAATGTGCCCAAACTGCCAGTTCAAAAAGAGATCTATAGACTCCCCCAGAGCTCATGGAGCAACTCTAAGAATCTGCAGGGTTATTCAAAAGAGAAATAAAACTTTTAAAAGAAGAAATTTGGAATGCAAGTATACTAGAAGTCAGAGCTCTCAATCCCATTTTTAAAAGCAGAGTACAGAAATTATAAAACATAATAAATAATCCCTCCGATGAATTAAAGGGTCTAAGAAAAAGGATAACACATCAAATCATACAAAAGTGTGTGAAGAAAAATGGCAGAAGAAAAGGTAATAACCTTAAAAGGGCACATGAATTCTATACATGCCAAAGTAACTAACCACAAAGACTAGATGTGGATATATAATTTAAGAATACTTGGTATGCTAAAATATGATGACATAACAAAAAACTTGAATATTAATGTAGGACATAGCATAAGAAAACAGCCTACAAGTTGATAATATGAACAGCAAAGCATTTATGGACAAAAACCAAAAATCAATGTTTGAATGTAATCCTATCCTTGACACTCCAAGACAGGTGGTGGTTAAGTTTCACAATTTCAGTAACAAACAATAAATTTTGCAAGTAGACAATAAAAAATACTTTTGAATATGAAAATATATCAATTTGAAAAATCTAGGATTATTTCACAGTCAGGAGAAATCAAAGATAGAAAGTAAAAGTATATTTTTTAAAAGCAAAGAGCTCAAATTGTAATCAGTCAGTCATTCAATCAAAAAAGAAAACTTTTATTAAGTGCTTACTATGTTTCCAGTATTGAGCTAAGTTCTAGAGATATTTTTTAAAAGGAAAAAGACAGTCCTTGCTGTTAAAGAGTTTACAGTCTAATTAAGAAGACAATGTGGTAACAACTAAGTATAAACAAGCTCTATAGAAGAAAAATTATAAATCATCAACAGAGGGAAAATACTAAGATTATAGATAATTATGAAAGGACTCTTGTAGAAGGTGGAATTTTGGCTGGGACTTGAAAGAAACCAGGGAAGAAATGACGAGGGAGAGAATTTCAAGCATGGGGGACAATTTCTAGGCAAGGTGATAGGTTTGTTATGTATCAAGGGGTCATATAGTGAGGATGAAGTTGATAAATTAACATCTACTGCAAAGCTGAACCTAATCATGATTGGGAAAAAATATATACCTCAAACAAAAGAGAGAGATATGTGGCATCCTTGCAAAAGAAACAGAAGTGAGACTAATATAGAAATAGAAAAAATTCCAAACAAAACCACAAGAAAGAGAAAAATCATCATCAAAAAATGAGCAATGAAATTAATTCTCTCATGTTTATATGCCTTTTAACTAAGTAAAGTTAACTGTGGAGGAAAGGAAAGAAGTGAGATCATCAAAGGACAAAAGGCACCTTGGAGCTAAAGATGTAAAGAGAACTTAAAGAATAAAGAAAAAAGAGAAAGAAGAATTGACTTAAGACTACATGGCCTTAAAAAAACCTCAAAAAACTACATGGCCTAAATCTCCTGACCCAATATAGCTGAATAAATATCTTCTGTGAGAGATATAAAACAGTAGGAGGATATATGAAATGGAAAGAGGGAAGGTAAAAGACCTTCCAAAAATTTTAGTAGAGATTAAAAACAGAAAACTAGATTAATGAAACAATGTAGATAAAATGGTCAAGAAAATGATAATAAATTATTTGAGGAAAACTCTCTATATGATAAAAACCAATTGGAAAACTATAAGTCTATTTAGCAGAAATTGGGTTTAGATTAGCATCTTGAATGATATATCGCTTTTAACTCTGTGTGTGTGTGTGTGTGTGTGTGTGTGTGGTCTGAATATTAAATGTCACACCATAAAAGAATAAAAAAGGAAACAGAAGTGATGCCTTTCATAATCATGGCTTGGGAGAGAAATGGACAAAAAATGGACAAAGGACAGAAATGCTCACAAAACACAAAATGGATAATTTTGATTGCATGAATTGGAAAACTTTTGAATGAACAAAATCAATATATAAAGTATAAGAAAGGAAACTTATTCTTTTAAAAAAATCTTTTGGGGGCGGCTAGGTGGCGCAGTGGATAAAGCACCGGCCCTGGATTCAGGAGTACCTGAGTTCAAATACGGCCTCAGACACTTGACACTTACTAGCTGTGTGACCCTGGGCAAGTTACTTAACCCCCATTTCCCTGCAAAAAAAAAAAAATCTTTTGCATCAGATATCTCTGAAAAGGATCTGCTGTACAAGATCTATAGAGAGTTAATATAAATGTTATGACTAAAAGGTCATTCCTCAATAGAAAGTGGTCAAATAATTTGAACAATTCTCAAAAGAATTGTGAAGTATTAAGAACCATGTGAAAGACTACTCCAAATCATTAAAAATAAGACAATATTGCAAATCAAAACAACTCTGGCTACTAATTGACACACAGAAACTTGGCAAAGATGAAAAAAGATGGGAATAGTGAATGTTAGAAGGTCCACTTTTGAACAAACACACTAATACCTTCTTGGTGAAATTCTGTATTGATCCAACCATTCTGGAAAGCAACTAGAATTATGCTAAAAGTAAAATGACTAAAATCTTCAAAGCCTCTAACCCAGAGATCCCACTGCTGAGCATATGCCCAAAGAAAGTTAAAGATGGAAATAAATATCCAAAATATACCAAATATTCATAGCAGTGCTTTTTTGTGGAGAAAAAAAGGACCTAGGAACAAATTAGATAGCTATTGATTGGGGAATGGCTAAATAAATAATGTTTAAATGAAACATGAATACAACAAAATATTATTTACTGTTCCATAGCAATTACCAAATATAAAGAAATTAGAGAGTATTAGAAGACATATCAACTGATAAGAGAGAATTAAGCAAAGTCAAGGGGGAAAACCACATGTGAAACCCCTAAAACAACATAAATGTAAACAAGAACAATAACAACCAAAGAAAGTGAACACTATAATTAAAATTATTTAATGAACAATCTTAGCCTAATGAAAATCATATAAATTTGTACCTTCCTCTCTCCTTTTCAGAAATGATTGACTGTGGGCATGGAACATTGCATATATTATGAGATTCAGTTGATTTGAGTCTTATTTTTCCTTACCTAATTTTTTTTCTTTTTTCTTTGTTATAAGGGCTAGCTTATTGGATGGGGAATGGGAAAGAGATATGGTCAAAATTACCTTGCCTCAAGTAATTAAAGCATAAAGATAATGTAAAAATGAAAGATATTGATAGAAAATTTTAAGTGTAAGATCCTTGAATGCAGGGGTCATTCTTTAGGGAAATAACTAGAAAACCTTTATCTATATTTTAGGGATTTTTTCCTGTTGTTTTGTTTGTCCTGATGTTTATCACATTAGAAATGTTTCTCATTTCTTTTGGGAAACAACCAGGAAACCTGAGCATCTTTTTAGTGGTTTTTTTTGGGGGGAGGGGGGTCAACATGGGTAACAGTAAAAATAGAACCTTTTTAAAGTACCTGAGTCTACCTATCTAAGAGCAAGCTCAGAAGCACTTACCTATCCAAGTCCACCTCCCATCCCCACTGTCTCCATAGAATTGGACATGGTTAAAAAGAAAATGCCATGGCATGTAGTTTTGATTTGTTAAAAGACCTAGTATCTGTATCTTTAACTCTTCCTCTTGGCCCTTCCACTGTCATAGAGCACAAAAGTACTTAGCTGAGTCATTGCCTTTGGCAGAGTTCCTTCAGATGAAAGGTTTTGCCCATTAAAATTCAACTTTGGTTGTTTTTCTATTTTGAGGTTTTTCTTCATTGCTCTGATTCTTCTCTTATAGCATGACTAATGCAGAAATGTGTTTAATGTTATATATATATATATATATATATATATATATATATATATATATATATATATATATATATATAACCTATATCAGATTACCTGATATCTAGGGGAGGGGGGAGGGAGGGAGAAAAATCTGAAATTGGAAAGCTTGTATAAACAAATGTTGAGAACTATCTTTACATGTAACTGGAAATATAAAATATTTTATCAGAAAAAAATTCAACTTTGAAAGCTTTGCTGTCCTAAATCAAGCTTTTCCCTGTTGCATATTTCAGGGAGGGGGAAAACTAAAACAAGAACTTAAGACCTTGCACTTAACAGAATGTAGATTCTGCTCTTGTGGCTGCTCCAGAGACATTGGGCTGGTTTTTAGATTGAGCCACTAATTATGGTATCACTTCTGTAAAATTGAGGCTGTAGGGGGCAGCTAGGTGGCACAGGGGATAGAGCACCAGCCCTGGAGTCAGGAGGACCTGAGTTCAAATCCAGCCTCAGACACTTGACGACCCTGGGCAAGGCACTTAACCTTCATTGCCCAACCAAAAATTGAGGCTGTAGTAGAGAAACAGGTACAGACTTGTATACTGAAGACAAGGTATTTGTCTACAGCTTTAGACTGGGTCATTAGAGCAGTGAAAATAGAATGAAAAGTTTCTCCTTCATCCAAAATTCTAGGATGAGCACAGAGAGTAAGGCTGAAAAATACTACAGCTGGGGATCCTTTCATCAGAAGTGATGGGAGGGGCTCCCTTTAGCTGGAAAAGGATCTTTGGAGGAGGTGCAGTTATTGTTCCTCTATAACTTTAAATTCACTTTGCTTCTCCCAATATCTGGAGAGAGCTTCCAGGCAGTGCCAGAGTGAGTTGTCAAGAAACAGGTCTAGGGGGCAGCTAGGTGGCACAGTGGATAAAGCACTGGCCCTGGATTCAGGAGAACCTGAGTTCCAATCTCACCTCAGACACTTATTAGCAATATAACCTTGGGTAAGTCACAACTCCAATTGCTTTAAACATTTGGGGCCATCTCCAGTCATCCTGATATATATCTTGTCATTAGACCCAGATGGCTCTGGAAGGGAGAGTGAGGTTGGTGACCTTGCACAGCCCTCCCTCACTTAAATCCAATTCAGTACAAGTCATAATATCACCCCGATGTAATTGTCCTCTTAGAGAAGGAAGGACAGACAAGAACAAGCTACGGTTTTGCTTAGGCAGATGGTGCCTGGGGAGTATTTGCTGCAAAGAGTAGGTGGTTGGGAGGCTATCTGCAGGGAGAAATGTTTGGCACCTTTATTGGGGTGGATTGTGAACCTTCCATTGACATTTTTGTCCACAATTGAAAGCAACTGTAGAAAATTAGGACCTTTCCCAGGATATTGCTGGTACCATTAAGTGAAACTACTTTCTGTGTATGTGTAGTTCACAGTGGTATTCTCACTTTCCTGGATCATTAGGGACAAAAGACTCTACCGCACCTTCTTCAGTTTGCCCATTCATCCCTGTTCAGAAAGAGAACAACAGACAGAACAATGGACACCAGCTCATCAATCTCCCAAATTTACTCTTTTTCTTTTTTTATCTCCTCACCGTCACCAAAAGAAAGCCCAGAAGGTCCATATTGCATCAGTGTTGCAACTCTTTAACCTTGGAAAGAATATCCTCTTGGCTATCTCAGTCCCCAGAAACCCCCAACTCATAACCCATCTGAAGCAGCACAAGCATAAATGAAGCTCTCTACAGCTTCTTCATTGTTCTTTCCTCTCAAATTTGCTGATACTGGGAGCAACATACCAGAGATTCCCACCTTCTTTAGTCAGCACTATGTTCTCTTATTTCTTCTGATTGGAAAAAATAAAAACATAAGTCTCTCAGCCTCGTAGGTGACAAGCACCCAAGTTCCTACTGACAACACTCAGAGATCTCAAGAATGATTTTTTTTCTTTTTTCACCTAAAAGGGAAATAATAAAGAAAAGTATTGCCATCTTTTGGACAGATACAAAATTGATGAGAAAACATACTGTATATTTTTGTCTTCATCTGTCTCAGACATGAAATTGTCATGACTTTGTTTCCATTTTAGTAGCATTGAGGCAGCCTGAACCAGTAGGCAAAATGGTAGGTCTGGAGCCAAGATATAGATTCATATTATGTTTCTGACATACCAGCTCTGACTCTGGGGCAAGTCATGTGACTTTGCCTCTTTGTGCCCTGAGCTACTTCCCAGCATGTATGTGTACATACGCTTGTATATATATGCATAAAGATATTTACATGTATACATATACACATATATATATTTATACATATAGGTTATAGCATGTAAATATATATTCTGTCTAAAATATGTAGTGTTCATAAGTTTAAATCCAAATACATGCATTCTAATATACATGTATACACACAATATAGAATGTGAATATGTGCATAATTTACATTCATGTTCCCACTATATAGTGTGCATTTATATATGTATATATGTACTATGTAATGTGATATATAAATATGTAATATTATTAGATTGCAGTCCAAATGTATACATTTATATACACTATGCATCATGTATTTGCACACATATAACATGTATACCTGCTATATAGTGTGAGTATGTATACATGTATGTCTATGTAATATGATATATAAATATGTAGTGTTAGATTAAAATACAAACATAAATATGTATGTTTGTGTGGAAATATTTTAACTAGCTTGGGCTAATTTGCCTGGGGTCTAATTTGGGGGGACTAATCTGTGGATGACTAATCTGTGGATGTTTGACTCACTGGCTATCTGACTGCTATTAATTTAATATGGGCCATTTAAAAACTTCTCCTCTTTCTCTGTCTGTCTCCTCTCTTACTCTTGTCAGCTGGAACTCTTTCTCGCTTTCTCCAACCTCCATACTGTCCTTCTGTTCTCTCAATCTTCCGACCTCCCTGCATCCTCCTAGTTCTCTGGAGTACCCCCTTCCACTGTCTTGCTGGCTCTGTATATATGTTCCTTTTCTCCCCTCAAACTTCGGGCTCTCTGCGTCCCCACACATGCCAAGCTAATCTGCCAGCTGCACTAGGGCTGTGCCCAGTGGGGCTCAAGGGGCCTGTGCCCCCTGCTGTGAGCCTGGGACCTCCACAAGGGCTATGCTAAGGCCTGGCAGGACAAGCCTGGGATCTCCGGGGCAGCTTGCCTCAGGGTGTAGGGAGCTGGGGCTTCTTTTTTTTTTCCAAACTGTCTGACCTGGCTCAGCTGAAGTGGAGGGGGAGGGGCACCAGCCCCTCCCACACAGAAAAAAAACACACCTGAGATCCTAAGGCTTTTTAATCTCAGCCCAAAGACAGGATCCCCAAATCAAAATAAATTCCCACATATGTATGTATATATGTGTGTGTACACACATACTTTCTCAATACATGGGGGGAGGGGTAACTAGGTGGTGCAGTTGACAGAGCACCAGCCCTGGAGTCAGGAGGACCTGAGTTCAAATATGGTCTCAGACACTTCACACTTACTAGCTTTGTGACCCTGGGCAAGTCACTTAACCCTCATTGCCCTACAAAAAAAAAAAAATACATGGGGGAGACTTAGAAGTGAATTAGGAAGGGATTAAATAACAATGGCCTTGGAATGTGTAAGAGGTTCAAGCTATGATTTGCCAAATGAATGAACAAACCCATGCTGAACCCAGAGAATCACAAACTGTAAAGCCAGAGTTCCTGGGGAGGAGGAGGGAGGAGGAAGAAGGATTGCATAGGAGCTCAATGTTATATGTGCAAACTTCAAATCCTATAGCATACATTCCTTTGGGGAAAGCTCTTCATTTTGAGAGGAGAGGATTCTGGGAATATCTATGCACTGGTCATATAAGGATGTCTCCTCCCTCATCCCCAAGAGAGAATGTGAGGAGACAAGATAGAAATGAACAATTTTTTTTTGGAAGAGAAATGGGTGAATGTAATCCAGAATGGAATAAAGAGAAACAGTGAATATCAAAGAGAACAGGCAGACAAAGCCGTAGGAGATTAAGATATGAAAAAAATGGGGCACAGGGAGCTACCCCCAAACTGAGTGTTATATTCAAGGATTTAACACTGGACATGGCATGACAACTTCCTCAATTCTTACCCCTCATTATAAGCCAAGCTGACCTGTTAAGGCTTGTGCTATTATTCCCCCTCACACTGCCTTGTCTCTCTGCTGCAGCTTTATAGAACAGCCATGAAAGAACCAAACATCCAATCTCAGAGTTCTGAGCTGTAGCTCCCAATGTGAACCAGGAAGGATAAACCTAAACTAGCAACTCTCAGGATGCCATCATGATCTCCCTGGCAGGGCTGGTGGCCTGAGTTCCCACTGCAGGGTTTGTGCACAGGCTGCAGGTGCCTGGGGATCACTGTGCCTCCACACCGCAGAGGTAGGTGCCTGAGTGTCCAGGCTGGGTGGCTCTGATATACAGAGTGCTGAGACGCTCCTTCCTGTTGATTGTGGATCTTAACCTTCCTCTCTCCTTCCCCTCATAAGTCATGAAAAATAGGGAAGTGAGGCCTTTCCCAAGATCTTGTTTGAACCACTGAAGTCCTCTGGAAGTACTGTCCGAATAATTGCAGTTGAAAGCAGCATTCTCTTCCTCCTGGACCTTCAAGGACTGAGGATTCTGCTCCACCATCAGTTTGCTGCTTACCCCTGTGCAGAAAAAACAATGCCAGATATGGGAAGTTGGTAAATTATATGATTCCTTTTATTTCTGTGACATGTCAAGTAAATCCCATATGAACCACACTTTGTCTTCCCCCTCAACCTTGTGTTTCCAGAGACTCCCTGTTCCCATTTGTTGTTTCCTGAGGCTCTTGGTTCCCATCTCCTCCAACTCACATCTCCATTGAAGACACAGGATCATGAATAAGGCTCCCAATAGCTTCTCCATTCTTTCTCCAGCTAAAGGTAGTGAGCATTCAATTCAGGGGTCAGTAATCTGGACTAGAACACTATAGTCAAAGGAAGCTTTATGAATTCTAAACGATTCTAGTTTTTCTTCTCTTCCAGGAAATACAAAGCATTTTCAAGCAGCACAACAGCCAATCAGAGATATGGGTCTACCACTTTATGTACTTCATGAAGTCCCATTCCCAGATACTTTAAGCAGGGCTTTCAGTTGAGGGCATTGCTGGCTATGGCAATACTGCCCTCCTTGGGCTAAATATTGAACTTTTGTGGTTATGAGGAAATGTTCAGCAGCATGGATTTCCCAAATAAGTTTGAGTACAAAGAGATCCTTTCATCACTCTTCTTTCATTCAAAAAACAAACATTTATTAAATATAAACTATTATATTATATCATTATATAATATAAGCAGCAAGATAAAAAGTTGAAAAATGACATTGTCTCTCCCCTTACTGAGCTTTTTAAGATTTGCAAAGCATTTTTCATGCATTATCTCATTTGTACCTCACAGCAATATTAGGAAGTAGGTAATACAGTTATTATCCTCATGGATAATAAAACAAAGAGAAGTGATGCCCATGGTCACATAGCTAGAAAGTATCAGAGGCAAGAACTAAACCTGGATCTTCCTGAAGTATATCTGCTACACTTTGCTATTTCCCAGCTTGCTCTAGTAGGTTGGTTATTTAGATGACAAACAAATATATATGGTGTAAAATATAACAATGAGAGCAGCCATTAGGAAGGGTTATGGTCAGTTTTAGGAAGAAATTATCACTTTCATTTATTTGGGGGAAAGAAGTTCAGAAAGAAGACTTAATGGAGAAGTTGGACCCTGAAACAAGGGATGTCCTGCTCAGAAGATAAATAAAAGAGAGATTCCCAAAAGATGACAAGGTTCCCCAGATGCTCCATTTTGCTGCTATCTTTATACTAATTGCATCAAGCTCTAAAACACTTCAGACCCTACTGAGATCGATAATCATTCAAAAGAGTTTGGTTTAGGGGCAGCTAGGTGTCACAGTGGATAAAGCACTGGCCCTGGATTCAGGAGGACCGGAGTTTGAATCCAGCTTCAGACACTTGACACTTACTAGCTGTGTGACCCTGGGCAAGTCACTTAACCCTCATTGCCCCAACCCCCCCCCTCCCAAAAAAAAGAGTTTGGCTTATGTATCCACAAAGGAAAAACTAAGTGAATGAATGAAGAATGACCATTTTTCTGAGGATGATATGAAGTTGTCTAGACCTCTCTAGACTATCCTCTGGACAAGAATTCACCTTCTCCCTGTGTCTAATCTCTCTACAAACATTTGATATCAGTACCCTCCATTTCCTCCAGAATCTTGTTCTAGCAGTCATTTCCTCTATGTGTTTCTGTCTATCTCACCTTTTCTCTTTCCTGTCCTTCTCCCTTTCCCTCTCCCCCCTACTCTCTCTCTATCCTCTCTGTCTCTGTCTCTCTGTCTGTCTCTGTCTCATACAAACACACACACACACACACACACACACACACACACACACACACACACCCACCCCTCTCTCTTTCTGCCTCTCTGTATCTATCTGTCACTCTCTCGTATTCAGTCAACCTTATTGTAGCTCCTTCCCATTTAACTACAACTATGCTCAGCCCTTCCTAAATCTAAAAAAAAAGCCTTCCTTTGACCTTTGAACCCCCATTTAGCTACTATCCTACTCCCCTCTTCTCTTTTACTAACTGAATTCTTGATTTTGCTTGGTGATCATTGGGGTGAGAAATACAGTCAACTGGTTCACAGATACACCAATGTTGGTTTTTGTAGATCTAAATAAGCCCTTCATTTGCACACAAACACTAGTCTAAAGTACCTTGGAACAGTTTTACCCTAAGAAAATGATAGCCACCAAAAGTATACTGCATTTGCCACTAAAAGACTCACTGAGAATGAGATTCATTATCAAAAATTAGACTTCTTGACTTTAAACTGGGCTGACACTGATAAGTTGTACAAGTACAATTTGAGACATGGACAGAAAACAATCTACTGTCTCTTTAATAACTTAGACTAGGGGGGAAATTCTTAGCTAAACAAAAGATAAAGATGATCATAGAAGATAAAATGTATAATTCCGTTACTATGTTTTAAAAACCTCTTTAAACACAAAACAAATGCAGCTAGTATTAGAAAGGAAGCCATTAATTAGGAAAAATATCTGTGGTAATTTTTTCTGATAAATATTTAATATCCAAGATATGCAAGAAACAGAAACAAATAAAGTTTTAAAAATAGCCAATGCTCAATAGATAAGTGGTCAAAGGATATGAACAAGCAGTCCTCAAATGAAGAAATAAGAGCTACCAACAACCATCTAAGAACCCTCCAAATCACTAAAAAGAGAAATGAAAATCAAATCAGCCATGAAGTATCACCTTACACTCAACAAACTAGCAAAGAAATCAAAAGATAGCGATATTCAGTGTTGAATGCATTATGAAAATGGGCATATTTATGTATTGTTCATGGAGCTATGAATTGGTACAACCATTCTGGGAAGTGATTAAGAATTATATAAAGAGAGTGACTAGAATATCTATATCCTTTGAGCCAGAGATTCTATTGCTAGAGACATACTCCAAGGATAGCAATGACAAGAAGAAAGGCCCCTTCAATGACAAAATATTACTAACAGAACTTTTTAGTACTGAAGAACTGAAAACAAAGCTGATGTCTATTGATAGGGAAATGATTAAACAAATTGTTGCACATGAACCCAATAGAATATTACTATATTCTAAGAAATAACACATAGAAAAAGGAAAGATTTACATAGCTGATGTAAAATGAAGTAGAACCAGAAACATCAGACAGTGACTACAACAAAATTAATGGGCACAACAATAAAAATAACAACAATAACAACAAAACAAACAAAATTGAGTGGAATGAAATTACAATGACCAAGCAAGACATGAAAAAAATGCAAGATGATACCTTTCTGCCATTTCTTTGCAGAAAGCAGAGACTATTAGCATGGAATGCTACATATAATACCAGATTTTTTGATACATTGGTTAGTTTAAGCTGATATTTTTATACATCTTTTTTCCTTCATCATAACCAAAAGCTTTCTAGAAGTGTGAAGAGGAAAAGGTACATTAAGTATTTCAGGTAATATGAAAAATAAAGATGTTTAAAACTACTTTAAAAATAAATATACTATTTATTTTTCACTTTTTTCTATTTTGCTTTTTAAATTCTATCCTTCCCTCTTGTCCTTTTTCCATACATTGAGAAGGCAAGAAATATGATATCAATTATACATGTAAAATTGGGCAAAAGAATTCCATATTAGCCATGTGGGAAAAAATAAGAAAAATAAATAGAATGAGGAAAAAAAATTATGCTTCAGTCTGAACTCAGACTCCATCAGTTCTCTTTCTGAAGGTGGATAGCATTTTTTATCACAAATCCTTCAGAATTGTCATGGATAATTGTATTGATTAAAATGGCTAAGTCATTCACAGTTGATCATCCTTAAAATACTGCTGTTACTGTTTACAGTGTTCTCCTGGTTCAGTTCACTTCACTTTTCATCAGTTCATATGTCTTCCCAGGTTTTTTCTGAAATCATCCTGCTTGTCATTTCTTATAGGACAATAGTATTCCATCATGATCATATGCCACAACTTTTTTTTAGTCATTCTCCAATCGCTGGGTATAACCTCAATTTCCAACTCTTTGCCTCCAAAATAAGAGCTCCCATAAGTATTTTTTGTTCATATAGGTCCTTTTCCTTTTTCTTTGATCTCTTTAGAATACAGACCTAGTATAGTATTGCTTTGTGAAAGGATATACAGTTTTATAGCCCTTTGGACAAAGTCCCAAATTGTTCTCCAAAATGGCTGGACCAGTTCACAACTCCACCACTATATTAGTAACCCAATTTTTCTACATGTCCTCCAGATTTTATTATTTCTCTTTTTCTGTCATATTAGCCAATCTGATAAGTCTGAAGTGGTACCTCAGTTGTTTTGTTTTAATTTCTTGAATCAATAGTGATTTAGAGCATTTTTCCATAGGATTGTAGAAAGTTTTGGGGGCAGCTAGGTGTCGCAGTGGATAGAGCACTGGCCCTGGAGTCAGGAGTACCTGAGTTCAAATCTGGCCTCAGACGCTTAACACTTACTAGCTGTGTGACCCTGGGCAAGTCACTTAACCCCCATTGCCCCACAAAATTAAAAAAAAAAAAAGAAAGTTTTGATTTCTTTTTCTGAAAACTGCCTGTTCATATCCTTTGACCATTTATCAAAAACAATTTATTTTTAAAAATTCAAATGCTTCCAATGGGCTTCTGGAAAGACAAGGGCATAGAACACTATCATGGTACCATTGTGCTTCATATATTATAAGTACTCAATAATCATGACTTTAGCTTATTTGAATCTTGTTCCCCACTCCCCACCCCATACTATCAAATGTGACGAGTCCTAACCACAGGTGCCTGGGAAGCACTGTGCCTGCCCGGTCCAGAGGTAGGTGCCTGAGTCTCTATGGTGGAAGTCAACAGTGTGCAGAGATTGATTGGGGCAGTGAGGTGGCACAGTGGATAAAGTAGTGGCCCTGGATTCAGGAGGACCTGAGTTCAAATCTGGCTTAACACAACTAGCTGTGTGACCCTGGGCAAGTCACTTAACTCTCATTGCCCTGCAAAAAAAAAAAAAAAGAAAAGAAAGAAAAAGAAAAAGAAATTGATGACATTTCTTTCTGTTGGTGATGAATCTTAATCTTCCCTTCTGCTCCTCCATCCCAATCCTGACAAACAGGGGGACAAAGCATTCACAGGGATTCTTTCTGTATAAGGGTGAGTTATTTACATCAGATGACTAATTGCATTCCAATGTGGTGCCCTCTTCTTCCTGGTGCCTCAGCACTTAAGGACTCTGCTCCTCCTTCATCTGTTCTCTCCTACTGGCCAGTAAGAGAACAGCAGACATAGGTGATGTTCACTGAGACATCACTGTAACTCTTTCCAGACCTATGATATTATTTCCAACAACCAACCGAGAGGATGGCATAGAATCTGTTAACTCCCTCCCTGATTTAGCTATGAAATGCTTCCTACCATCTCTTCTATGAACATTCTCAATTCACAGAAAGCCTGAATCCATAAGGTCCCCAGGGAAGCTCTCAGCTACCTCTTCGTGATTCTCTTGCCAATTTCTGAAGACATATCCTTATAAAATCTTGAGATGTTTATATTTTTGTATCCAATCTGTTCTGCCAGAGACACTCAAAACTGCAAGCAGCTGCAAGGCTCCGTCTCCTACTTTTGTGCATAGAAGCTTGGCCCCCTGTGGCTCAGCCCACCCTAGAGTAGCATCTCCCTCAGAGATGGCAGAAATATCATCTTTCACTTTTCTTTGAATATCTCTCTGAGGAGACATGAAAAAGAGAGATACTCCTTTCTGGCTAGATCCACGCCTTCAAAGACCCCACATTCTGTAGGGGATACAGAATGTACACAAAGAAATTATGCGCAAATACACACAAAGCAATTTTGAAGTGGCAGGAGCACTTACCACAGGGGGGAAATAACTCACATTTTAACTGTGCTTAGAGCAAGAGAGATTAAGTTGTGAGTACGACATTGCCATCTCTATCCCTCTTCACTGAATTAAACATTACTGAACTCTACCCAACCCTACCCACAACCCTGGGTCTGATATCCTTTCTGATATGATTTGGCAAGGGTGTTCCTGTACACTTTTCCCAAATAATCACATCCAAGATAAATTCTTCACCAAATAAAAGTATAAGTAGGGTTATACAGAGTCAGCAGCATAGTCTCTGTAATGTTTAGTCAGGATAAGAATAGCTTTCCTCTTCTGTCACTTTTTTATTTTCATTTTTTATTCTTTTTTAAATTAATTTTTTTACTTTGAATTTACCTATTCCTGTCTGGTTGCTTTTAATGATCTTTGGAACATTATTTTTACATTCCTATTGAATGTAATATCTCCAACCCACTCCTCTAATTTGACTTAAGTAAGCTTTTGTAAGTTTGCATGAACTTAGATGCATGAATTTCAGTTATAGTAAGATCTCAACTCTGTGTAAAAGCTTGGGACTGTAGGAGCAAAAGGGATCAAGGG
This sequence comes from Dromiciops gliroides, assembly GCF_019393635.1. Taxonomy (NCBI): domain Eukaryota; kingdom Metazoa; phylum Chordata; class Mammalia; order Microbiotheria; family Microbiotheriidae; genus Dromiciops; species Dromiciops gliroides. Next base: position 177,923,633 of record NC_057862.1, read on the forward strand.
GCTCAGAAAGCTGGCAGTATACTATAAGACCACCTACCATTGATAGGGAATGAAGCCCACAATGAAAGAGAACCTCACTTTCCATTTCAATTATATACAAGATATTGAGTAATATTAATTTGCTGGTGAGCAAAGGAATGACCTTTAGGCGTAGCCAACTACCTTGCCATTCAACCCTTTCAACTGATTTTTCATGAGGGGCCTTCAAGCACAGTGGGAATAAATAATATCTTGGAATTCTGAAGTAGATTGGTCAAGTAGGAAAATCTGAAAAATCTGTGATTCTAATAACCCATGGCAACATAAAGCCAGATGAAAGAATTTTCAGTTAGGTTCCTACAGCGTATGGCTAGAGTCCTAGCCACAGGTGCCTGGCAAGCCCAAATCTCATTTCCCTTATGTTTGATTGTTTTCTAGAAACCTTTAGGCCTTGAGTTGTTCACAGTTTTGAATGTTTGTATTCATGAGGTTTTTTAACCTCTTTCAGGGATGTGCTACAGCCAGTGTAAGGATTTATACCAAGGATATCAGCAAACTACAAATCAGGACTTGATTTACTGTTTTTTCAATTTCTAGACTTTAAAAAGTGATGGGGACAATGTTAATAATGTAAATTAAATAAACGTGCCTCTTGGTACATTTTTTTTTCTTTTTCCCAGAGATCCGGTTGTTAAACGTTTATCAGCACAACCATCATCCCAGTGTGACACCAGCTGTCATTGATACTATCACTGTTAAAAATAGAGTCTCTGGGGGCAACTAGGTGGTGCAGTGGATAAAGCACTGGCTTTGGATTCAGGAGGACCTGAGTTCAAGTCTGGCTTCAGATACTTGACACTTACTAGCTGTGTGACCCTGGACAAGTCACTTAACCCTCATTGCCCCACCAAAAAAAAAAAAAGAGTCTCTGTTCTCTGTGTCTAGACAATCAGGAACCAGATGGCTTTTGTGTATTTTTCAAAGCTTTTTAGTGATCATGAAAAAATTCAGGGGTTGGAAGCACTACCCCCATTCATTCATACATGGAAAAATTAAATACAATTAGAATTTAATTTGAAAACTGGGGAAGACCATTTAATATAACAAACCATATCCATACCAAGGCAAATAATTCAGTTCAATTTAGTAAATACTTATTAATCACCTGCTACTTACAAGGTTCTGTACTTAGAGCCAGGATTCTAATGGTAAAATAAAACAAGCCTTGCCTTCAAAGACCTCACGTTCTATAGGGGATACAGAAGATATATACAAAGAAATTATACACAGATGCCCACAAAGCAATTTTGAGATGGCTGGAGCAGTAGCCACAGGGGAAACAACTCACATTTTAACTGTGTTGAGAACATGAGAGAAGAAGATGTGAGAGCCAGTTTCTACTCCCAAAGATTCCTACTCTGGGTGCATTATTATCATTGTCGTTGCTGCTGCTACTGCTGCTGCTGCAGCTGTTGTTGTTTGGGAGTGGGGAGGAAAGAAAGTTCCACTGTGTTTACTTAGGATTCCCCTGTTGATTTCAGGCATCCCGATGTGATGCAGCTCCTCAGGTTGTATCTGTGACATTCCACCCTGACGGGCAAACAGCCCTGAGAAAATGTGGACAAGGGAGAGGAGAAGTTTGATTTCAAGCAGAGGCAGAGCACTAGGCTTGGAATCTTCCTGAATTCTCCCTCAGATGATCACTAGTTTTGTGACTCTGGGAAAATTACAGCCTCTGAAGCCTTAGGGTTTTTTTTTCTCATCAAAAAAAGTAAGGATAATAACAGCACCTACCCCCCAGGAGTGTTGTGGGGATAAAATCATATAATATTTGTAAAGCACCTAAAGCGGCATGGATGCTAGATTATTATGTATTATTATTATAGATATAATCCTATATATTATTATTATAGATGCTATTTATTATCTGGCATTCTATTGAAATTCATTATCCTGCTTTTTGACAGCTGGGAAAAGCCCTAGTTGCCCACCTCATTTCTGTCTCTGCATGAGAAAGCTCGGCCTTACAAATCATATGGATCAAGGGAACAACCCTGGTCTCCAGATTTTGTTTTCCATTCATGTACCTGATATCATTTCAGATGTAGCTGCATTTTAAATAAAGGTAGCCCAACCTAACACTATTGACCACTATTGTTGATATTGTTGTCTGACTCTTCATGACTCTGTGGAGTTTTCTCAGCAAAGATATTGGAGTGGTTTACCATTTCTTTCTCCAGTGGATTAGGCAAACAGAGGTTAAGTGACTTGTCCAGAGTCACACAGCTTGGGAGGTCTGGGGATTTATTTGAACTCAGCTCTTCCTGACTCCAGGTCTAGTATTCTATCTTCTAAGCCACATTACATCACTCCAGCTATAACTACATTTTAAATAACCCTAACTACTTTCTTCTTTCCTCCCTACTTTTGGCCTTGATTGTTTAAAAAAGTACTAATAACTCAAGGCACTGATACTTATTATTTTATGGATTTTTGTTCCTATCTCAATCATAAGAGTCAATGAGCCTCTTGTCATTCATTCATTCATTCAATAAGCATTTACTAAGCTCCTTCTATAAGTCAGGTGGTGTGCTAGGTTCCAGTAATATAAAGACAAAGAATCTTTTCCATTAAAGAAGTCTACCAGGGACAGCTGGGTGGCGCAGTGGATAGAGCACCAGCCCTGGAGTCAGGAGTACCTGAGTTCAAATCCAGCCTCAGACACTTAACACTTACTAGCTGTGTGACCCTGGGCAAGTCACTTTTGCCTCACTAAAAAAAATAATAATGATAATAAAAAGAAGTCTACCTTTTATTCCATGTGTGTGAAGGGGAGCAGGAGTACTGAGAGGGGAACAATATATGTACAAGAACAGAATACAAAGTAATTTTGGAGAAAAGCCATTAGCAACTTGGGAACAACGGAGAAATAAAGAAGATAGGCCTCAAGGAAGAGGTGAAGAGGATGTGAATTCCAGTATGATGAACTGTCTTTGTAAGAGCATGGAGGCAAAAGATGGAATCCCTCAGACAGGAAAAAGCATGTGGGTGGGTTTGGCTGGACCATCATGAATGGAATGGAAAGTCATCCAGAATAAGACTGGAAAGGTAAGGTGGAGCCAGATCGTGTCTTATCACCAAACATTGCGGAACTTGCATGCCTTCAGGGATAGAAACAATAAAATAATGATCCAAAATACAAAGTGTATATGACAGAAATATGGTCGTTTCTTCATTAAAAGGCTGACTGATGGTATTGGGCTTAAAAGCTATCCCAAGTAGACTTGTCTGGTCCTTATGGATCTCCAACCATATTCCTCTTTTTACTCAGTTTTAGTCGGGAAACAACAAACTTCCTAAGCATTAAGTCATTGAAGCAAATCGAGATTCTCCTTCTGATTGCCCTTCAAGAACATCACTCTCCCAAAATCTATCCTCCATATGTTGCTGACTTTCTTAGCATGTTTCTATCTTGAGAGCTTAGGATGCACATGGAGAGAGAAACCAGGGAAACACCACAGCCTGTTTCCTGGTATATACCCATCATCAAGTACTTGCACATGTATAGTCCTGTCTATCATCCTGTCATGGGTAACAAGGTGATCAGGACCAGATATATCAATGTGGGCCAAGACAGGATGAGGAGGTATCACTTCCATTTTCACAGAGTGGCAGAGAGAGTACTTGTTGGTGACCTTGTTTCTATATCTTGATCTAACAAGCCTCTGTTTAGGGAATTACAGGTACCAAAATATGTTCTTGCCTGACAAGAGAACCACGGTTGAGGGGATGATGACAGCCACATTTCTGCCATCAGCCACTTCTCCTTGATTGGGCCAGCTATCCAAATATGACTGAGGGTGCCTACAATAAGAAACAATCTTAAATTCTAGTCCACTTGCAACCATTACTGACTTTTATCCCTTCTCTGACCCAGTGCTGATTTGTAGCTCCATGGAAGGCAAACAAACTGGAAACTCACATCTATATAGTGTTTTAAATTCTTTAAAGCATTTTCTTCACAAAAACCTTGTGAGGCAGAGAAGATGGGTATTATTATCCCCGCTTTGTTTTGTTTTGTTTTTTTCTTTCTAGACTTGTGATTTCCTGGTATACTCTGTCATAATCTGGCACTCATGGCAACATAGGTTTAGAGCTGTAAAAGACCTCAGAGGACATCTACTAAAAACAAAAAAACAAAACCCATATTACAGATGAGAAAACTGAAGCCCAAGGTGGTCAATTGACTTACCAAAGTTCACACCAAAAAGTAAATTATTGGAGGTTGATTTGAACTCTGATCCTTTTCTTCCAGAACCACCATTCAGTGTTTTTACCTGGGGGCACTGAGAAAAAAGTGACTAACACATGGCTATATAGCCAGCATATGTCATAGAGAGATTTTAAACCCAGATCTTCATGACTCGAAGGAAAGTTCTATTTCTACCATGAGTGTTGCTGCTCATTCCATTTTGAAGATAAAGAGACCAAGGGGACCTGACCATGCTCATGTCATTCCCAACTCACTTTCTAGATCTCTCCACCTCCTTACAAGCAGCCTTGCCTGCCTCATACACACACACAAACATGTACATATTCACACTCACACTCACACTCACACACACTTTCCAGTTCCCTTTTTTTATCTGCTATTAGAATGCAAGCTTCTTGAGGGTAAGGATTTTCTTTTTTGCTTGTATTTGTATCCCCAGATTTTAGCACAGTCCCTGGCACATAGCCACCATTTAAATTATCTGTCAACTATCCTCCTATATCTATCTGTCTGTCTATCTATCTATCTATCTATCTATCTATCTATCTATCTATCTATCTATCCATAAATCTATCCATGAAGGAATAATGTGCTTATGCATAAACCACGTAATTTACCCTCCAAAGCCATTGTTCATGTGGAGAAAAAACCAGCTCTTATCCACCAACTGCCAATCAATTGCCATCCACAAGGCAGGCAAGCCAGCCTAACTGAAGAAGCAAAGTACCCTAAGAGAGATAGGCATATGCCAAGCAATTCAAACCACTAGCACCACTTGACTGCCACTTCCTCTATCTATCTGTCTGTCTGTCTATCATTTTATCTATTTATCTTTCTGTATGTCTATATATCCAGCGATTTGCTGGAGGCAGCTCAAAATGGCTCATCAGGGTAAATTGTTAAATTTTCATTGAGCATGTACACCTAGGAAACTGGCAACTACAAATTAGGACTTAATTTATTGTTTTATTGATTTCTAGACTTAAGAAAGTGATAGAGAAAAATGTTAATAATATTAATAACATTAACATCAAAATTTTAATAATAAACTGAAAAGTGTGCCATCTATACTTTTTTCTCCCAGAGATCTGGTTATTAAACATTTACCAGCATTTACCTCTTTCTCTCTCTCTCTCTCTCTCTCTCTCTCTCTGTCTATCTGTCTGTTTCTCTAACTCTCTGTCACTTTGTCTTTGTTTCTGTCTCTGTCTCTGTCTGTCTCTGTCTCTGTCTCTGTCTGTCTCTGTCTCTGTCTCTTTCTCTCTGTCTCTCTCTGTCTCTCTGTCTCTGTCTCTCTGTCTCTGTCTCTGTCTCTCTCTCCCCCCTCCCTCCCCTTCTCATTGAGTGGAAATGGTTTTGTAAGATCCAGTTCCCACTTCCTAATGTAAGGCCCTTTCCACTTTTTTCCCCTGTTTTTATAATGGTCTCAGGGAACCCAGGGTGATGTTTCTGTGATACAGAAAGGAGCATTGATCGTTTAGATTGCATAGTATATCAAGAGATGTGTGGCTACATTCTATGAAATATCTGTGGTACCAAGATTCCCTCTTGTTCCGTTGAACCCTTTTTAATTTCTTGTTATTGAGATTTCAAATTCCACTTTTTTCTCTCCGTTGGAGATTAACAGGTCAGTTCCTTTGTTAAGGATTTCCATTCCAGGAAAAGCCACCCTGAATGAGAGTAGTGTCATTTCTAGAAATGATTTTGTTTCCACAGTTTAGTTCTAGATCACCAGAAAAGAGGGTGTGTCTCTGTCCCTGGGGGGTTCCCCAGATCATGGCCCTCTCTAGGCAAATGAAGCTCCCCTCCTAGGACTAGTCTACTTCAGGCCCTCTTCCAAGCCTCAGGGTTTATGTTCAGCTCCCCCTATGGTCCCCATCATTGTGCCCTTCATGATACAGTAGTACACTGCTGTGTTCTTCATTTGGAGAGAATTCATTTTCAGTGGAAAGACATTTTCACCATTATCCTTCTTGTCCCAAAAGTCATTTCTGATTTTTTCTTCATTTTCTTTTGACTCTCTTAGGAGGAGTTGAAGAGCTTTGTCAGGGTATTGGACATACCAAAAAAGAAAGGGGAGACCAGTTGTTCTAAATGAGCAGTTCAAGGTCACTGATTCCCCTTCAGAGATGATAACTGGACTTTCTGTCTGGATGATTGAATCTCCATTGGCTCTTCCTGGAAAAATAAAGGCTTTCATTGTTGTTGTGTTAGGCTTGAAAAAAATATCCACTATTAGAAACTAAAAGTTAAAGTAAACCTTGACGTGGTAAGAAAAAAGTAAGGGGTGGGAGTGGAGGAATGGTTTTGAAATGCAAGTAAAAATGAACTTACCAACTATTAAGAAGGTTATAATCACTAAATCCAGCCAAAAGTTCATGGTTAGTGTCTGCTCTCCAAATCTTTGAAGCCTTGACTGTTTGCTGTGAAGAAATGACTTGATTTTTCATTGGAGACTCAGTTTCTACCTAGAATTTGAGTATGAAATGTAGATTTGTGTTGGGAAATAATGCCCTCATGTGGTCAAATGACTATACTTGTAGAATGCATTTCTCAATTACTCTGAATACTGGTCTCTAGCAGATTTTTAAAGGTTATATCAGGCATCAGAAATACCCAAAAGATATATTCCTAATATTTTTGGTCTCCAGAACACTGACATTTCAGGAGAATCAGCATAACCGAAGGAGTTCCTAATGACTTATCCTAGGTGATTTGTGTGACTACAGTGATTTTTCCTTTAAATTACCAAATATTCATAATACTATGTAATACTCTGTAATGTCAAGAAGGCCAGCTCTGTGCTAAGTACTGAGGACAGTCTCTGCTCTCAAGGAGCTCAGTCTGATGGGGAAGACAACATAAACACATTTATTTGTTTGACTATAAATAGTCTTTACTATAGAATCAAGTCAGAAAATTTGGGTTAACAGTGCTCCCTGACAGTGATAGAACAGCATTATTCTTCTTGTATTTTTCCCATTATTTGGAAGAAAATGGAGTATTAGTTTATGCAATCAGAGAGGGACATTGTCCTCTCTTCCCTTCAGAACCATTAAATGAATCTTGAACTTGTTTAATAGTGGCACTGTGGTATCACAGTACCTGGGTCAAAACAAAACAAATTCTGATTTTCCCTATTTATCACTCCAGAAAACCTTCAACTCACAGACTAGCTGAAGCCATTGGATGAGTAATGAAGGTCCCAGAGACTTAGTCTTTTTTTCCCCCTGCCCAGGTTTACTGAGGACTCAGGGCAGGCACTTGGGATCCTGCCAAGTCATATGAGTGATTTCTAGTTTTCTAGTTCTTCCACTAGAAGAAACAGCAGAGGGGCTGTGAGACTGCTCAGTCAATCAGAGGGAATAGCATTGTTTCTACTCACAAGTATTGAGTAAGGCATCTACTCAAGGTCTATGAGGAGCACTAGTGTTGCTGTCACCTTGTGACTACGCTCACATTGGTTGATTTTTGTTGTTCTGTTTTTGAGATTGAGTCTCCCACTCTGCCTTGACTGATAGTACTTTGACTGATCCCGGTGTTCATCAGCACTAAAGCTTTATTTTGTCAGATTTAGTACAGACACATGATTGAATTTAGCCCCACTACAAGCTCAGCATCCCTAAATTCAAGTGATGTGCCAGCCTCAGGCTCCCCCTCTAGCAGGGCCTCACAGGCATGCACTCCACCATGCTCAGCCCAGGTTCACAAATGCTCATCATCTGCATCCTCTTTAACACAAACTTGCTGGCTATCTACTACCTTTGGACAACAACTGTTCCTCACAAGCAACCCTCTAAAGTGTATATAACCCTAGGCATCACGATGTTGTAATCGCCTCAAGCTAGGAGTAACTCAGTCCTTGGAAATGTAATGTTAAAATACATAAATGGCTCATGGAGATTCTTCCAATTATAGAGACAAAGCTCAGCAACGCTAGGCTGTGGTGATGGAGTGCCTAGCCCTGTGTCATTCATTCTCTCCTGAATGATTTGCAGATCTTCCTATACCTTCATTCTGTGAACAAAGGGATGCAACAAAAGGTAAAGGACATGGTCAAACACTGGACCTTATGAGAAACAAGATTAGATCAATCTGATGCTGTCTTTAAAAGAGTCAAAGAACACTCCCAGAAACTGGTGCCAATCACACCCACCTAAAGTAAGGAAGCTAGGAAAGGACATAGGGCCCACCAGTTCCTAAGGATTTGTTTTTTCTTTAGCGCTCCAACCCCTTGAGTGTCCTGGAAAGACACACACACACACACACACACACACACACACACACACACGTACACATCTTCCATTTTCTGCTTTAAGCTTTCACCTCTCCCTTGTCCCAGTGAGAGACATAGGCTGCTGCTATGACAACCCTGATATGCCATGTTTTGGGAAACTGCCCCACTAGTTCTTCTCCCCATACTCTAAAACTCTCTTCACTTTCAAGAGATTCTTAAGATTCCTTTCATAGGAGAAAGCTCAGCTCTCCAGTACTGAACTCCCCTTGCTTCCTCTCTTCCAGAGTTGGGAAGAAATAGAACTCCCAAGGTCTTTAGCAACTTGGGCCCTCTTGCAAGGCAGCCAGTCTAAGGCTTGGCTTGCCAGAAGATCTATTATATTTGTAGGCACCTGGAATTCTGTTCCAAAAAGTCAAAAGACAGATTTATTCTCTGTGTTTCTATTCAGATAGTAGGGTAGGAATGGAACAAGCCAGGTTGATTAGAATATTTTCTAAAGCTGCCCTGTGGCTTTTCTAGAGTCACAGCTCCCAGGAGGGAGCCCAGTATTGTTGAAGATTGTATAATAGGTAGGGCTGATTTTCCAGAGGAAAGGAAGACCTTCCCAGTACTTGGGAAGAGCTATCTATGAGAGAACTATCTTCCCTTTAGAGAATTAGGAGGTTGGAAGTCTGATAATCTGGACTCTGCCCTTGGGAGGTACATTTAGATTATTGTGTTTAGTTCAAGGCACCACAGTTTAAGAAGGACATTGATAACCTGGAGAGTGCCCAAAAGAGAGAAGCCAGGAAGGTGAAGGGTCAAGAGCCCATATTCGATGAGGGTTGGTTGTTAGTCTAGAGAAGAGAAAATAGGGGAGGGTGGAGAGAAGAGACAGACAGACAGAGAGACAGACCGACAGAAAGGAAAGCCACCAAGAGACAGAGGGGAGACAAAAAGAAAGAAAAGACAAAAAATATCAAGACAGAGGGAGAAAAGTGACAGAGACAGAGATAGACAGAAACAGAGAGAAAGGAAAAACACAAGGACAGAGAGAAATAGAGGCAGAGAGAGACAGAGAGAAGAGAGAACCAGATAACTATGTTCAAAAGGGATTGGATTGGATTTGTTCTGTCTGGCCCCAGAGGTTAGAACCCTGAGCAGTGGATGGGTGGAAGTTACAAAGCAGTAAACTGAGGCTTCTTTATGGATTCAACTACATGGTCTCCAGGTCCTTTGACAAGTCTCTCAGATTCTGCCAACACCAGCACAAATTACAATTGAGAAGACTTTAACCTTGGGGAACTTAGAGATAAAAGTGTTCATTTGAATAACAAAACAGCTTCATTTTGTCATGGAAGTAGTACTGGTCCTGGAATTAAGTAACTAAATTAAGAATAATATTTTTACTACCAACCTCACTGGTTTGTTGTGGGGGGAGGGGGGGAGAAATCACTTTAAAAATCTTAGAGATACTAAATAAGGTAATTTCATCCTCAGAAAGTACCTTCCCTGCAAGTTTTAGAAGAGGTGTCAGTCAGGAGACACTGGTGGGCAGCTTTGTGACTTTCAAATCTCCCAAGTGTTCCCCAAACCAGATTAAAATATAACTGGGGGGCAGCTAGGTGGCGCAGTGGTTAAAGCACCGGCCCTGGATTCAGGAGTACCTCAGTTCAAATCCGGCCTCAGATACTTGACACTTACTCGCTGTGTGACCCTGGGCAAGTCACTTAACCCCCATTGCCTTAAAAAAAAAAAAAAAAATATATATATATATATATATATATATATATATATATATATATATAACTGGAAAATATTGAATAAAATAAATGAAAATACAACAGAACATTTTTGTTGTTCAGTTGTGACTGACTCTTTGTGACCCCATTCGGGGTTTTCTTGGCAAAGATATGGAATGGTTTACCATTTCCTTCTCCAGCTCATATTATAGATGAAGAACTGAGGCAAACAGGATTACGTGACTTGCCCAGGGTCACACAGCTAGTACATGACTGAAACCAGATTTGAACTCAGGTACTCCTGACTCCAGGCCCAATGTTGTATCCATTGTACCACCTAGCTGCCCAACAACAGAACATAGATAATGTTAATATGTGGTTTTCTAAGTCAATACCCTGCCCCAGAAATTTTTAGGTGCATTTTGATGGCTTGTACCTATAGTCTTACCTATTCAGCTACAACTGGGGCAAGCAGCCAAGCTCATCTTTACAGAAAGAGGAAAACTAGCAAAAAGTACATTCATTCATCAAACATCTCAAGCACCTACCACACACCAAGCTTTGTGCTAAGGACCAAGGGAAGGTTCCAAGAAGAGGTGTTTGGCACCTGGACCTTCTCACTCACACATGCCAGAAAGCTACCCTAGGTTGGAAACCTTAGTTCATTTAACATTCATTCAAAATCATAGGTTACTAGACTTAATCAATGTGGGTTAGTTGTTTTGATTTTTTTTTTAAACCAACAAAAGGACATGTTCATATAGAGCTAAATGTTTCTTTTATTTTGTTTTTTTTTCAATTAGTGTACATTTATTTTCTTGCTCTTCCATTCATCTCCCACAAAAAAAAAAGAAAAAGAAAAGATAACAATTAAGCAAAGCAAGTTCCCTCATGACCCAAGTCCAAGAATGTATGTCTCATTCTGAATTTTGACTCTGTCACTTCTCTGACAGAGTGAATATCATGCTTCATCTCTGGTCCTCCAGAACTCTCAATGTATTGATTAGCATTCTAAAATTTTTCAAAATCATTTTCCTTTATAATGTTGATGTTATTCTATATATTTTTCTCCTGATTTTGCTCACTTCACTCTGCATTATTTCATAGAGGTCTTCCCAGTTTCTTCTGAAAATGCCTATTTAACTATTTCTCATGGTGCAATAATATTCCATTACATTCATAGGTTAAAATTTGTTCAGCAATCTCCAAATAGGGGGGGCACCCCATAGTTCACAATTTTTTAACTACAGAAAGGAAGGAAGGTAGGAAGGAAGGAAGGAAAAAGAAGAAAGAAGTCTATTATGAATATTCTTGTACATATTAATCTTTTTCTTCTTCTTTTTTTAATCTCTGGCCTACTAAAGGTATCACTGGGTCAAAGGGAGGCAGAATTTAGAGACTTGGGGGCATAATTCCAAGTTACTTTCCCGAATTACTGGTCCACAAAGCTAAATATGCTCAATCAAATAACATAACAAAGTGACAAGAATGATTCTTCCCCATACACATGAGTATACTCTCCCATAGGTTAACACACCACAAATGGGTCTCAACAGGGAAAGTGACACACAGAGAAGACATATCACCAAGGAGCACAAATAGAGGGGCACATCTGTAGGGAACACATGTGGCTAATAAGCATTCGTGGAATATGTAGAGGACCCTTCATGACCAGTAAGCTCCTCTCTCTGGTGCTGCGAAGCTGCCAATGCTGCTCTCTTGAGGGTGTGTGCCGAAATGCTGCTGCTGTTCTCTGCTACCATCCCCCCATTCCATTTGGGTACAGCCTCTTTGTTCAGCTGCTGCTATACAGCTTCTGGGACCCCAGCTCTGAAAAGTTTGTCGCCTCAAGCTATTTCAGCTCTTTTGAGATATAGATCAGAGCCAGTCAACTAACCTGAAAAGCTCTCATTTAAGCCTGCCTTTGGACTCCCTTTTCTCCTATTGATTGATACTCAGATTCTCTTCATCTAAACTCCTATCTGAATTATTGTCACCAGAAACCTTTTAACTTCTAGGTCTGGAGCCTGGATCTCTTTAAGTCATTCTTAGGATTCCACTTAGCCAAACCACAAAGGCCCTGAGTGGAGCTATGGTGAAGGGATTCCTTTCTATCCTACATTGTCCTTGATTGCCTTGAAAATTACCTTGGGAGCAAGGCAAAAAAGTACCAGGTGGGCTGCTTTACACCCCCTCAGCAAACGAAATTGTCATCTTCCTTCCATGTCTAACAGAGTGTTGAAAGTGAGACCCTGTTCAAAGAAGAGACTCTAAAAAAGCAAAACACAGCAGTTCCATAGGTTTATATCAGTGCTAGTACAAACCACTATTACCTTCAAAGCCCAAGTCCAGCCAACTGGCCATCTGGATCCTTTAGAGTTGATCCTCAAACATGGCTTTTTTTGTTTTTTGCAGGGCAATGATAGTTAAGTGACTTGCCCAGGGTCACACAGCTAGTAAGTGTCAAGTGCCTGAGGCTGGATTTTAACTCATGTCCTCCTGAATCCAGGGCTACTGTGCCACCTAGCTGCCCCCATCCATGGCTTTTGAAGAGCCTCTTCTCCACTGTTATTCATGGATGGCAGGTTTATTTGGCCAAAATAGGAGCCTCCAATCCCAGGAGCCCTTTGGCCGAGTTAACACCCAGAATGCTGTCAACATTCTTTAGAATTTGGGGGCACCAGCACATAGGGATGCAACCTGAGACAAAGGGACAGAATCATAAAGTTGAAATGAGCGTGGTCATGGGTTCAATAGTCCTTCTGAGCTTTTATCTTACAATTCAAATCAAGTGGGCTCTCCTATTTCTCCTCTAATTCTTTGTTCCTTTCTTCACAAACTAGGATGAGGGATTCTGGAGCCTGTAATATATGGAGGTCTCCAAAGGGCAATAAAACATACAGAGTTGTAGATTTGAATCTGGAGGAGATCTTTAAGGTCATTAAATCCAACCCCCCTATTTTACAGATGAGGGATATAAAGCTCAGAGAAAGTGACTTGCCTAGAGTCACAAAACTAATAAATAACTGAGTCAAGATTCAAAGCCAGGTCTTCCAGACCCCAAGGACAGTGTTCCAATCACTATGACACAATAAGTCAGATTTATCGAGAATTTTGACATCTACAAAGCACTTTCTTCCCAATGATTGAGGCAAAAGTATAAAGGTTCTTTATTATACTTATTTTGTAGATGAGGAAACTGAGGCTCAGAAAAATTAGGTGACTCACCCAAGATCACATGGTTGGTTGGTGTCTTTTGTTCTCAAAGAGGACCAAAATGACATCACTATGTTGGCATCAAGGTACAGTGTGTCCAACTGTGGCTGATCAGACTAATATGAGCTCAGAATGCTTTACCAGAGGTTGAGCAAAAATAGTCCACATGAACATTCCAAGATCTACATGAACATTCCAAGTTCACATAGCAAGTAAGTGGCAGAACTGGAATTCAAGCCCACACCTCCTGACTGCAGGTCTAATGTTGTTTCACTATACTACACTACCTTGTCTAAGGAAACATGCAAGCACTTGAGTTAACCTATACCTTTACTACCATTAGGATGTCCTACTACCTGGCACCAATACCACTTAGTTGCCAGTATCATCCTCTAATATTGACACAATGAAGATGAATAGGACAATTGCAGGTACCTAAAATCTGCTTCAAATTGTTTGGGTCCTATGGCTCCAGTTCCAACAGATAGACCAATAGGGATAAGTTGAAAAGCTATAGATCTACTAACCCAGGATGGAGAGACCACAAGAAATAAGCAATATAATATAATATAATATAACATAATATAATATAACATAATGTAATGTAATGTAATATAATGTGATATATGTTGTACATATATGAGTTATTTAGGTCTTATTTATACAGTAATTGTATTTAAACATATTTGTCATATATCATTTATCTAAATTGATATATATGCATTATTTATAAAACAGTTATTTTAAGATTTAAAATACTAAGTTATATTACTAGAATATATCTAGGTATATCTAAATGTAATAATGTAGAAAATTTACATTATATATGTCACATATATGTATATGTATATATTATATCTATGTTTGATGTATGTATGGAATATAATTATATATCACAAATAAAAAGAAATTAAAAAGAAAAAGAAAAGTAAAGCCTCTGAGCTATGAAGAGCTGCTGAGCAGAGGAACAGACTTGGAGGACACTTGAACTAGGGTATAGATAAGACTCCACTAATGGGACCCTGCTTTCTAGGTCTGAAAAGCTCCAAGGTCATAAATGAAGTCCACAATTAGATCTGCCAGATGTAGCTTAGATGTTGCAATCCATTTCTAAGTCTTGTCATTTCTATTTCTTTCTATGTCTAGCTCTCATATAGGCCTCCTTTGCTCTACTCATAGTCAAAATTCTAGTTCAGGCCCAGAGATCTAACCATGTTATTCCCATGCTCAATGAACTACAGTGGCTCTCTATTACTTGCAGAATAAAAACTGAACCCCTCTGTTAGGCATTTAAAATTCTTCATATTTCCTTTCTCCCTGGTCTTACATTTTATTCATCTTCAAGAAATCCATGATCTAACTACACTAGCCTTCTTGTAGTTCTTCAAACTTCATCTCCCATCCCCATGCTTTTTTCAATGACTACCTCAGTTCCTGGAATGCTATGTCCCCTCACCTCCAACTCTTAGTTTCTCTAACTTCCTCAAAGACTCAGCACATATCTCACCCTTCTACAGAGCCTTCCCAATCCCCCAGATGCTGATGGCTACCCCTTCATAAATTGCCTTCCATCTGTTCTATATACGTGTATGTAAATCTATATTTATATGTATGTATTATATATATTTAATATACACATTTTATACTCACACACACATATATATGTATATGTCATGTGCCTAGTTATTTACATGTTGTATCCTTCATTAGAAGGTAAGTTCCTTGGAGGCAAGTGCTGTGCTTATTAAATTCTTATTAACTAAGTGGCTCAAATGTTATCCTGAAGCTTGTCTGAGAGATAGAAACAGAGATGAAGACTGAGATAAAGAGACACTAAGAGAGAGAGAGAGATGAAGAGAGGCAGACACAAAGAGGGAGAGGGACAGAGAGAGAGAAAAAGGGAGAGGGGGGAGAGAGAGAGAGAGAGAGAGAGAGAAGGCAGAATAGACCAGTGTGGATCCAATCAATGGTTTAACTCAGGGTGGTTTTATTAGGAACAACTTGGATATAGAAGCTATAGTAAGGAGAATGAATAATTCAGAATTTTTAAAATTCCATCTGCCTGACAATCACAGAGAATTTAATTTAAGAGCCATCTATCTCAACAGTCCTCTTTCAGGAGAGAATCACTGTAGCAAATCCCCCTGCTCTGATGCCAGTGGCCCATCTGCAAGCTTTGTGTAAAGGCTCCAGGTGCCTGAAGAATCACTGTGTCTCTACAGCACAGAAGTAGGTGGCTGAGTCTTCAGGTTGAGTGTCATTGATGTACAGGGAGCTGAAAGCTTCCTTCTTATCTAATGAGGCTTTTAATCTTCCTTTCCATTTCTCATCCCCAGTTGAAAAAAGTATAAACAGGATTCCAGGGCTTTTCCCAGGATACTGTCTGTACCACTGTAAGTTTCTGAAGTCACCCACTTTATAACTGCAGTTCAAAATGGTGCTTTCTCCTGCCAGCACTTTTAAGGACGGCAAATTCTGCTGTACTTTATCTTGGCTGCTGACCCCTGCAGAGAAAGACAATGTCAGGCACAAGGAATTGTTGGCACATCACATCTTTACATTTACCACCAATAAATAGTACTCAAAATGAACCAGAGTGAGTCTCCACTCCATCAACTTACAATCCAACTGAAAACACAGTATCATGAAGGAAATTCCAAAGGACTTGTCCATGTTTCCTCCAATTCTTGAGTATCTTGATTAAGACTGATCTCGGTGTCCTCAACTAGTCTTTCTTCTTTGGCTCTAGAAAACAAAGAGGAAATATTCTCTTGAAACAGCCTATTAGAAACAAGTGCTTGCTGTTCTAATTTTCCTCTACCAAAGAGATTCCAAAAAGGTTATCGCTGCCATCTTGTGGCCAGATAAATAATATCCAGCAACATTTACGAAAGCAGGTTTTACATCTTCCTTAAAGAGTATCTATCCATGTAAGGTGTAAATTCTACCTAAGCAAGGGCTACTCACACAGTACAAGTCTCCAAATCTAAGGTCCATTCAAATGCTAGATATCTGATCATGGTTTGGTTGCTGGGTCAGAAGTCAGAAGTCACCAGGTGTGAATCCAACAGGTCCCACTGGCTAGAGAGAGGTTAAGAAGTTATAAGAAAACTGGAAAAGTAAGGGGAAAGGTCTTATTAAAATGTTTTCTCACCAGACCAAATTCTAGTGCCTTCTCTTGATCTTTTCCTATTTATCATATATATATATATATATATATATATATATATATATATATATATATAAAATCTTAATTTGAATATATATTTATTTGCATATTGTCTCCCCCATTAGATTATAAACTCCTTGAGGGCAGGAACTGACTTTTGCCTCTTTTTAATCCCCAAAGTTTAGCAAAATGCCTGATACACTGTAAATGTTTAATCACTTGTTGATTAATTGATGGATTGATTGATTGATTGATGCTAAAAAATAAATGAAAAGGAATCCAGGAAGTAAAGATTTAAAAGTTCTGAATAGGGTCATAGATTTAGAGCTGAAAAAGACCTTAAAAGTCATTGAATTCAACACCTTCATTTTGCAGATAAATGAAAAGGGTTTAAGTGAATTGACCAGGATTGTAAAGCAAATAAAACATCTGAGGCAGGATTCAAATTCAGGTCTTCCCAACAACAAAAAGTCCTACTCTCTATCCACTTTGTCACCTAGCCACCTTGATTAGGATATACTTGACATTAGGGCAAAGAAATAATGGAGTGAAAGAATGTGATAGAGTGGAGAAAGGATTTAAAAGCCAGAACCAGTAGAGAATTACAGTGGAAATGAAACTCCAAAATAAGAAGGTTGTATTACATGAACGTTTTAGACGTTTTTCAGGTCTAAATTTCTGTTTCTACTCAGAGAAGGTAAATCTGTACTTTCTGAGAAAAAAATAACTACCTGTATTTAATAAATAATGAATAATGGATAGATAAGAATGATTCACACATACCACCAGGCTCATGGAACCTCTTACTGTTAGTAGGAGAAAGAGATATATTATAGTAGGTAGTAAATCCTTGCTGAGGTATACAAAGGCAGTCACATACAGGCCAAATGGGAAATGTACTACCTTACTGGAATGTGTGTTTGGGACTTCATGGAGAGCTGAGACTTAGCAAATGCATAAGCCTCAGCTAGCTTCTGTTAATTTTTATGGTTATAGGAGAAAAAACCTAGAAAAGATCTTAGGCACTAGGAAATTCTGGAGAGGAAACTAAAGGATGTAAAGAGTACCAGTCAGTGTTTGTTTTTTTTTCAATGTGGCTAATGTGAGTTGAAATTTTAGAAGAGAAAAGAATATATGGGAAGATAGTTTTGTATGGTAGTGATGGAAACTGTAGAAAGAACACTGGTCTTGGAATCAAGAGTTGACTTTGAATCCTAACTTCTACTCCACTAGCTAGATGCCCTTAAATAAGTCACTTCTCCTCACATTTGACTCAGGGCCTCCAGATTCCTCTCCTGTAAAATTAAATGGGTTAGGTTAGTTCATGGGTTCTTAATCTTTTTATGTTATGAACTGCTTTTTCAGTCTAGTAACCTCTTCTTAGAATAATGTCTTTAAATGCATAAAATAAAATATTTAGGACTACAAAGGAAGTCAATTACATTGAAATACAGTCATAAAAATATTTGAAAATTTCATGAACCCTAGGTTAAGAACCCTTGGTAATTCATGTCAAAGAACCTTTCTACTTCTAACATTGTCATCCTTTTTATGAGGTAAAATGGTATTGTAAATTCAATTCAATTCAGGTTATTGAAACATGACTTAAGAAACCTTTCTCACATTTTCTTAACATCATGTGGATACCTATAATGCATGTTGGCTGTTCATCATTTATCCCTTACTCTTATTTCATGACCATACCATCTTTCATTTATGTGTGTGTATGTGTGTTCATTCATGTATGTGTGTGGCGGGGAAGGGGTGATAGATGTCCCTCTCTGTCCCTGGCTCTCTCTCTTGTCCCAAATTGCACATCTGGGCACCAAGGGACCAGATGGAGCAAATGCTATAACAAGTGCCATCTCCCCAACCTTTTCTGCCAATTTCCCCTTCCCTTATAGATGGTATAGTGGATATAACTCTATCCTAGTTAAATCTAGTTAAAATCTAGCCTCAAGATACTTATTTGCTGGGGCAACTAGGTGGTGCAGTAGATAAAGCACCAACCCTAGATTCAGGAGGACCTGAGTTCAAATTTGGCCTCAGACATTTGACCCTTACTAGTTGTGTGACTCTGGGCAAGTTACTTAACCCTCATTGCCCTGCCAAAAAAAGACAAAAAAAGATACTTATTTGCTGTATGACACTGGACAGGTCACTTAACCTCTGTATGCCTCAGTTTCCTCAACTGTAAAGAGGAGATAATAGTAGCATCTAATTCTCAGAGTTGCTTCGAAGATCAAACGAGATGTTTGTAAAGCACCCGGCACACAGTAAGCACTAAACAAATGCTCATTTATTTCCTCCTTTTTTCTCCTAGCTGGACTGTGACTTCCCCAAACCCCTTTCTGCGGTAAGAAGCCCTAATCTCCATTTCAATCAGATCCTTAGGTGCATTCTCCCTTTCTTGATGGTCGGCCAGAAAACTCCATCTTAGCTTAAGTTAGTATACTAATTATTTATAGCATTAAGACCTTTTAATTCTACTTATAAGTCTGAGACTATGATATTCTTCTTGATCCTATGGATAGTTTGTAGTTCCTATCATTGCATTTTTCCATCATTGGAAGAAATAACCAAATAAATGATATGGCAGATGCACTGGAATATTTATTGGACTTAAAATACAGGTGTAACAGAGGACTGAGCATGAAGCCCAGTCTGTATGAGAGCATTCATTATGCTATGCTAATGCAATGCCCAAGTATATTTAAGGAGTATTATTTCCATACTGCTTGCCATAAGGAGACAAGACTTTTTAATTGTCTACTAAGCTAGAACCGGATTACATTCAAAAGTCACTGGCCAAAGGGAGGCTTTTTCTCCTCTTCTGTATGGCAAATACTTGAGCAAAGAAACTGAGTTGCCTTGGGACTCTGGGTTGGCACCTCGGCTCCTCTTCCACTTGGAGGCAGCATGAAGTGAAGAGCACATGTCCTTGCCTTTGCTTCTGTTTCTGACAATTCTTTCTTGTTTAAAGTGAAGGCAAATTGGAATTACCTATGACTTTTATGACCTTCAAAATTCCTTAATGGAGAGGCAGTCACCAAAGATTCAGGAGCTCCACCCAGCCCAGAAGGAAGACCCCAAGGAAAGACCTTCAAGAAGCAATCCATCACTGAGGTCTTGAGGAAAGACGTTGAGGACTGAATCCAGTGGTGGCTAAAGGAAGGACTCATCCAGTGAGAAATAAGGTCACATCTGGAAGTAACTTGGTAGGGCATATGTTTATAGCAACTGTGTTAAATTTGGAGAGTGAGGTGGTGGTATAATGAAGAGTATGCTTCAGGTACTGGGGTGGGGGAGGGGAAATGTACTTCTGTTTTATTATATCTTCAAAGTAAATTACCCTTTTAAAAAACTAATTGATAGGGGCAGCTAGCTGGCACAGTGGATAAAGCACTGGCCCTGGATTCAGGAGTACTTGAGTTCAAATCCAGCCTCAGACACTTGACATTTACTAGCTGTGTGACCCTGGGCAAGTCACTTAACCCCAATTGCCTCACCAAAAACAAAACAAAAGCTAATTGATGTTAATTGGTTAAATGGAACATTAGGTGGCTTAATTACTGCTGGCTAACAGTAAGGGAAAACACAATAGAATGGGGGTGTGAGCTGATAACACTGAAGAAAAATATTCCCAACTGTTATGGGGTACTTCTAGAACCCTGAGAGAGAGAGAGAGAGAGAGAGAGAGAGAGAGAGAGATGTAGCTGGCTTCCTTCTCAAAGAGTCAATCCAGATCCTCTCTACATCAGAACAATGGGCAAGAACTTGGGTTCTTCCAGAAGACTTGTGAATATAATCAGGAAAGTTTCATATCAAAAATCCAGAGTGCATTTTAATGTTCCAGGGCCTAAGGTGAGAATCAATGCCACTCCACTACCCTGTGGGTTGGTGTGTTTACTTTCTTCTTTGCAAAACTTAGAACTGAGTCCTGTAGTTTTATGGTCTTCTCTTCATATATCTATCTAACACTGCCTAGTTTTAGAGCACTGGGCTTGACATCAGGGAGACCTGAATCCTGATTTAGCCTCAGATACTTACTAGCTGTGTAATCTTGGGAAAGTCACTTCAATTATCTGGGACTCAGTTTCCTCAGATGTAAAATGATAGAGTTGGATTTGATGACCTCTAAATAAATGTATGCTTCTATGAAATATTCCTTTAGCTCCTCCCTGGCTAGTATTGTTCTTTAAATAAGAGTTGAACATGTTGCCTATTATTCATGATTGACATCTGGCTCCCTTGTATTCCTTCTAAAAACTGACATATACACCTTTAACTCTTGGATCACCAAGGCAACTACCTTTAGATGAATGACTTTCTATATTCAGGGCTTATTCCTTTCTGCAATGATTAAAACCATACACTTCACAATATCAACATAGCCTACACATTTCCCTTCTATCTCTTTCTGCTTCTCTTTCACATTGTTTCCATCTCCGTGTGTCTCTATCCACATCTCTGTCTCTATTTCTGCTTCTGTCTCTTTGTCTCCCTTTCTCTATATATGTTTGTACCTCTTTCAGACATATAGACAAACATAAACACACACACATGAATAAAGGCAGAAAAGGGGGGAAAGAAAAATGCCTGGACAAAACCATAAATCTAGTTATGACAGAGCACATATCAGGTATAACTGAAAGAATAGCAGTGGAGCAGGTGCCAAATATTTCACAGAAAGCAATAACCAGAAAGTGGATTGGGAACAAAACTTATTCATATATCTCTAAACCAAAACAGAGAACAGAGGTTTGAAAAGGGTGAACTTGAGATTTTATTGTAAGACGGTAAATGTAATTTTATAGGTCTCACAAAGACCTAGTGGGATGAGACTCATGACTGCAAACAAAAATTGAAGAATAAACCTTATTCAAGAAAAATACATCTGAGAGAAAGGCCAGAAGAATAGCAATGTCTGCCCAAAAAACCAAACACACGTATGTAAAAAAATCATAAGTCAGAGGGGCCAAGCACTGTGAAGATTTCTGAGAGGATTAAAAGCAAAAGCAACCATAGTAATCTCATGATGGGAGTATCCTATGAACTACCTGGCCAGATGAATGACATGAATAATGAGTTTCTGACAAAGATCACAAAAGTTATCTGATGACTAAATACAGGAATGATAGATTGCAGCTACTTGGATGTCTGCTGGAAATCTGATTCTACTTAAGCAGAACATTTGATAAATTCTTCAAGTTGAATAATTTTCAAGTTGAAATTGCTGACAATTGCATCAAATGAAATTGCTGACAATTTCATCTCCTAGAAAGTAGAGGAAATAATGGGAAATGTTACTCTGTACCCATTTCTGCCCAACAAGAAAGAATTACTTTAAGTCCAACTTAAAAGCCACTTCCTTCATGATACTTTCCACAATCCCCTAGTCTGTCCTCTTTCCTTTTGTTTCTCAGGTAGCATTTGGTTTACACCTCATTTATGCACTTATTATATGTAACATTACCTCATTTATGTATTTACTGTATGTAGCATTACCTCATTTATACAGTTACTGTATGTAGCATTACAATTATTTTGCTATGTTCCATTTTCCCTTACAAGACTGAAATGGACTGCTCTTACTAGGTGTCCATTTGATCCAAGGGATCTGGAGACCAGAAAATACCAGTCAAACATGGGCACTGAAGCCCTGTGTAAGTGAAAAGATTTTTAAAACTCACATTTAATAACACATTTAATAACTTAATAACACATCCACATGGTATTGTAAGGTTTACAAAATATTTCCTTTGTAAGTCTGTGAACAGGCAGTGCAAGTAACATTATCCCTATTTTATAGTTGAGGAAATTGAGGTTCTGAGAGGTAAACATGGTCATATAGTCACACAGTTAGCAAATGTCCGAAGCAGGATTTGAATCTAGTGGAACTTCAGCACCTACTACAGTGTGTGGTACATAATAACCACAAAATGAATATTTACTGATTGATCCATTGGGAAAAAGCAGAGAATGGGAGAGGTGCTAGGAGACTTTGAAGATGGACAGGTTTTTCCTAATTTTCAATAGGACAAATATGAGAGATTCTCAAAACTAGAGACCCCTGAGAATAAGTCTTTAATACTCCCCATAAGACAAAAGAACAAGAAGGAATCCAGGGAAGAGAAAAAAATCTTTGTAGTAATTATTGCTAATAAAGGTCTCACTTCCAAGACATACAAGGAATTGATTCAAATCCATAAGAATAAAAGCGATCCCCTAACTGATAAATGGTCAAAGAATATGAGCAAGCAGTTTTCTAAGTTAAAAAATTCAACCTGTAAAAATCCTCCAAATCATTAGTAATTAGAGAAATCCATATTAAAGGAACTCTGAGGTTCCACTTCAAATCCATCAGATATGCAAAGCTGACAAAAAAAGAAAATGACAAATATTGGAGAGGCAATTAGAAAATAGGAACATTAATACACTGCTGGTAAAACTATGAATGGGTGCCACTATTCTGTAAAGAAATTTGGAATTATGTTCCCACAGTTATTAAATTTGAATACTCTTTGATCTAGTGATAACACTACTAGGCTTAGAACCCAAAGAGAAAAAAATAGGATAAGTATCCAAATGTATAAAAATATTTACAGTGGTTCTTTCTGTGGTAGCAAAGAATTTACAACTAAGGCAGTACTTGTCAATGGGGAAATTACGTTATATGAACATGCTGTAATTATCATATGATAAGAAATTGATGAAGAGGATGATTTCAGAGAAACCTGGAAAGATACGTATGATCTGATGCAGAGTGAAGTAAGCAGAACTAGGAGAACAATGTATAATAACAATGTAAATAACAATGACACTGTAAAAAAAACCCATTTTTAAATTAATAATTCTGATCAATACCCGTAAGCAATCATGTTTGCAGAAGATCAAAAAGGAAGCATGCTTCATACCTGAAGAGGTAGCTAGGTGGTGCAGTGGATAGAGTGCTGGGTGCGGAGTCAGGAAGACTCATCTTCTTGAGTTCAAATCTAATCTCAGACACTCAGTAGCTAAGTGACCCTGGGCAAGTCACTTAACCCTGTTTACCTCAATTTCCTAATATAGAAAATGAACTGGAGAAGAAAATCTCAAACCACCCCAGTATCTTTATCCCAAATGAGGTCACGAAGAGTTGGACACAACTAAACAACACCAACACACCTCTTGAGAGAGAGGTGATGTACAAAATAGATAAGGTTTGGGGCATGGCCAAGTCAAGAATGTATTTGAATGACTACATATTTGTTATAAGTGGGGTTTTTTCCTCCACCTCACCATGGTGAGGTAGGATAGGAGGAAGAAAAAAATTTAATTGTAATTGAAAAAAAAGAAAATTTGATTTTAAAAAAGAAGCTGGGGGGCAGCTAGGTGGCACAGTGGATAGAGCACCGGCCCTGGAGTCAGGAGTACCTGAGTTCAAATGCGGCCTGAGACACTTAACACTTACTAGCTGTGTGACCTTGGGCAAGTCACTTAACCCCAATTGCCTCACTAAAAAAAAAAAAAGAAGAAGAAAAAGAAGCTGGGAGAACCAGCTCTCAACAAATCCCCTTAACAAATTTTAAATGCCACCTAACTACCTTCTCACCATTATACCCCCTGCTCCCCCCAAAATAAAAAAAATGAAAATAAAAACCCACTAAAAAGAGAGCTATTGTTACAATAGCTTCTGCCTATGGAGCCATGCTGTAATGATGTTCTGGAGCTCTGAGACTGCACTAACCCTGACACTTCCAGTTCTGGTACTTTTCCTACTTCAGTTACCCCCCTCACAGTCTCCTGGTATCCAAAGAAGTGGCCATATACCATTTTCCTTCTTCCCACCTGTTGAGGCTGAATTACTTAAGTAACTTACCAAGGCTAATAAGGCCAAGAGTCACTCCAGAGTGATTGCTAACCATGTTCAGACCATGGTCAGCAAGCATGGAGTCAGCCTTCTCATTAAAGACTAAGAAGCCCTTCTGATTATCCAGCCCTAACATTCAGCCTAAACTCAGGGGAGTCCTTGATATTCCCATCCCCTTGATGAACCAAAACCCTAAAGTATGATCCATGCCCTAGGGAGTTTCTGGGCACCCAACCAGAGTACTGGCTATTCTCTTTGGCTCTCCCCTCCAGTACCAGGCTATCCCTGACTCACATACTGGAATCCCTGAGCCATTTTTTCCCATTCACTCTTTCTTACTGAAAAAAAAAAATGAAAAGTATGTATGTTATGGAATGAGGGTGAGGGAGATCTGGGAGTTTACTTACTGACCACTTCCCAAGTGATGATGGAGGAAGAGTAAGTAGGATCACTAAGAGGGATAGGGTAATAGTGGTAGAAATTTGTCTACAGGCAGCTGCTCTAGGTGCTTTGGTTGGGTACGTGAGATATAAAGACATAGATATATAATACACGTGATATATCTGTTATATTGCCTATATGAATGATTTGAGAATGAGTGCTCTTAAAGAATGTGGCTTCTACACTTGCTTTCTGAGTCCATTTATAGTAGGGCACATTTTAGAGAGCAGTAGACTTCCCATCAGCCTTGCCCAGCTGTGGAGCTCCGATCCCAGCTCCTTCTTGTCTGGGTTTGCACGTCTCCTCATGGGGCTTGTGCAGCAGGTGGGAGGGTCACAGTGTGCCCTGATCTTTCTGTATGGTGCCACCTACAACTCTTCTCACTGTGCTCAGGCTGAGAACACAGAAATACATTGCTGAGTCTTGCAGCTGGGAGGCCACAATAGTGAAAGTGATGGATCTGTTTGTTTTCTGAAAGTTCACCAAATATCGATCTCTACTCGCATTTTCTTGGTTATAAGAATCTTGATGAATAAGGAAAATCATCTCCCCTCTGGGAAGCTGTTTATACCAGAACAGAGTATAATAACTTTCACTGGTGTCATACTTGCAGCTCAGTGTCACAGCCTCCCCCTCTTGTCCAGTCATTGCTGATTGTGGTTGAGTGACTTTCTTGCCTGCACTGTCTCCTACAGGAAAAGTAAGACAAATAAGGATTAGACATCTGACACTGCAAATAGAAACATTGTTAAAACATTTCAATTTAGGACTAGGGGAATCTGGTGAAAGAATCATAATTTTATTCCCATCTTCCCTCCCTCTATCAACAACTCTTGACAAATACAAACCATTGATTTTCCCTCCCACTCTTCATCCTCCAAGTCCCTAAACCTTGAAAGATAGCCCTGTCCCCACATCCAGGGTGAACCTTACCAATGAAGACAGATACCATAATTATCCACAGCAGAATGAAGGGCAACATGTTAGTCAAAATGTCTCTGGCTCTATCCTGAAGCTCAAGCCTTAACCTTACTCTCTGTATCTGACAGTTCCTCGAGTAGAGTCCCTGGGGCCCTCTGATGCTGCACATTCATAATAGGAAATGGGGTTTCTGGTTGGCACAAATTTACATGACTCATACCCCTAGATAGCCTAGGAGAATCTTACCCATCCTAATGCTCCACCTAGTCATATTGGCTTGCTTTGGGAATTGAATTCTATGTTGGATGTGTCAGTAAACATGAATACACTTTAATATTGAAGAGAAATAAGAGGAGATCATTAAATCAGCCATCAGATTCATTCAGCCAAGTACTCTAGAATAGGAATTGGGAAAAAGTAATAAAATACAATGCATTGTGAACTATTTCCCCCTTAAGATCCAATCCTCATTCAGCTCATGTATACCTTCTTGTCTTTTCTCAGAATTTAATATGACTTATAATTATATGTAATATAATTGTTTTAGAATTATGTATCATATATACTTATATATCACATATTGTATAATATAAATATATAATAATATGACTAATGATGATATCATTTATATAAGTATACCATGTGCTCTCCAAATATTATCTCATTTAATCTTCACAACTCTGGGAGATAGGTACTGTTATTTTCCCCATTTTATAGATAAGGAAACCAAGACTAGGCAAGGATAAGTGACTTGCCTATGGTCACACAGCTGGTAAGTGTCCATAACCAAATGTGAACTCAGATCTTCCTGACTCCAACAGAAGCACTCTTTCACTGTGCTACTTGTTCGCTTCCATAGGAGAAGTCAAATTTATTCCACCTGACCATATAGATTCCCGTAAGAATGGAATATATTTTATATTTAATAGGGCTGTATTTCTACCTAATGCTATGAAACAAAACATCCTTACTCTTGGAATCTTCTGAGTTGCCTATATTCTTTTTTTATGCAGGGCAATGAGGGTTAAGTGACTTCTCCAGGGTCACACAGGTAGTAAGTGTCAAGTGACTAAGGTTGGATTTGAACTCAGGTCCTCCTGAATCCAAAGCCAGTGCTTTATTCACTGTGCCACCTAGCTGGCCTGCGAGTTGCCTATATTCTTAATGAAAAGTATCAGGAAAAGTACATGGTATAAAAATGTTGACTTCCCACTTTTATTAGAACTTGTAGGAATTTTCCTTTGCAACACAGGGACAACATAGCAAACACCTGTGACCCAGGGCTCACATCTCCAGAGTGAGTGTGACAGCAGCACCAGCCAGAGGCTGTCCCTCAAGGTTGCAGGTGTCTGGATAAAACTTATCTCTACAGCACAAATGTCTGAGATTTTCTACATCAGGATTCTGGTGTGGGGAAAGCTGTGATAGTTATATTGAGCTCAGAAGTTAGTCTTCCATTCACTTTCTCTTTCTTAGGTAAATACAAGGACATGTTAGAGCCAGCTCAAACTGGCTCACTAGAGTTGATTGGAAAATTTACACCTCGGAAATGGGTAAATACTACAAATCAGGACTTGATTGTTTTGTTGGTTGTCTAGACTTAAAGCTATCATGAAAATGTTAATAATGCAAATTAAATTGAAAAGTGCATCATGGGTAACATTTTTTCAGGGAATTGGTTTTTAAACATTTAATGTACCACAATATAAATATATGTATATAAGTAAGAAAAGCACTTTTCCAGGGCTTTTTACAGAGTCCTGTAGTCCCAATTTAGACTGATAAGTATGAGAACAAAAATCAGTAATTGTAGGGTGATAATGACTGAGATCATGCCAAATCACTGGGACAAGCACTGTCAAAGGGCCTCAATGTGGGGTCAAAATAATGCGTCAAGTAAGAAGACTTAGCAATCCTTGTGTCCAGGATACATTTAAGATTCAAATGAAACATAGTGCTGAGGTGATAGCAAGGAAGAAGAGCTGAGGAGAAATGGAGCTGGAAATAAGCAGAGTTTTCTATAAATTTAGAATTTCCTGATCAGATTATTCTATGAATAGTTGGAAAGGAGACCCCATCAAGATAGGGACCTGTAGATAGATAGATAGATAGATAGATAGATAGATAGATAGATAGATAGATAGATAGATAGATAGATAGATAGATAGATAGATAGATAGATATAGCCCTTTCCCAAGAACTGTATTTCTGAACAGCTTCAAGGGAAGGAAGGGAAAGTTACAGAGGAGGGATGATGGCCCCAAGACCCTGAGAATAAAGTTACTGAAGTGGTGACTAAGGTCCCTACCCTGCAATGATACAGACTTGAAAGATGTTGAGCAAAGAGGTCACAGTCATTCTGTTCAGTGAATTACCATAAAAGCAATTTGAGTTCCCTGTTTTTTCTGTGTTCTACCTAACTATAGCTGCAGGGTGTGTATATGTGGGGAGGGGATGTTAAACTCAATTCCTTCAGTTTCCAGAGGGACCACAAGGTATTTCCTGTGAATATTTCCCCTGAGACACAGAGAAGGAGTAACCATGGAGTGAGTTGAGGCTCATATCCAAGTCATGAGACTCCTGTTTCCCTTGGATTTTTCCATGGTCCACTTCCCACTTTTAGTAACTACAGTGCTTCAGGGGTTCTGAAGCAGCAGCAGAGTTTGTCTGGAGTTTGTCCCGCTCCCCAGAGATGTCTCAGTATGGGGCTCTGTCTGAGGAGAAAGTGATGCTCTACTTCCCAAGCATGACTAACCTCAGGACCCCTCCTATAGCTCTCAGAGTGTGTGTTCTGCTGTGTCCCACATTTGGACAGATGCCTTCTTTAGGTGGAAGGAAGTTTCCTCCTTAATGTGATTTTCCTGAAAGCCATTGCTGTCTCCCTTCTGGTTTTCTGTTGTGGTTCTCAGAGGCAGCTTCAGGGCTTCATTGGGAAGCTCTTCACTGGATATACCAGAAAAGAAAAATAGAGTAACTGGTCTTATAAGTGCAGTTCAAAGTCAGTGGTGCCCCTTCAGCAAGCATGAGATGGTCTTCTGTCTGGGTCACTGAGTATCCATTGGGGTCCTTCCTAAAAGAGAAAAACAACAACAAATGGCTATGATAAGATTGGTTATTTACAGAACAATCTCCAAGAGGCTATTAGGTTAAAAAATGCTCAAGGTCTGACAAAAAGAAACTATGAACGTTTTGAGTGAAATGAAAGCTCACTGAACATCAACAATATCAAGGCACTGAACCTGGAACAAAGCTCAAGGCTAGTTGAGGGGAAAGGAGAATGTTGAGTTTTCCTCCTAGAGAGAGCTCAGAAAATCTTATTGTTCCAGCTTCAGGTTTTATTCAGCTCTTCAAAGGACTTGAAGGATAATGTTTTCAATCTTCTTTCTTCGCTGGAGTTTGTCACAGTTTTGAATGAAAAAATGTATTCAGAATTGCTCATCCTTTGTTCTTTTTTTGTTTTGTTTTGTTTTTGTTTTCTTTCTTTTTTTTTTCAGTGAGGCAATTGGGGTTAAGTGACTTGCCCAGGGTCACACAGCTAGTAAGTATTAAGTGTCTGAGGCCGGATTTGAACTCAGGTACTCCTGACTCCAGGGCCGGTGCTCTATCCACTGCGCCACCTAGCTGCCCCTTCATCCTTTGTTCTTGAAGAGGACCATGTGTTCAGAGTAGAACGAATCTGTGCCAATGACCTGACAAATCATGGCACATCTGTTGAAACTACCACCCTCTAGTGGACAAGACAGTGACTTGGTAAAAAGAGTCAACTGAACAGACATTAAGGATCAATTTAAGAATCAACAAGCTTTTATTAAGTACCTACTATGTGTCAGGCACTGTGATAAGTGCTGAGCACCCAAATACAAAGATAATTTGTATGCAAAGACCTGCTGTAGTTTCCTGAGTGTTTAAAAGATACATAAGGCATAGTCTCTGTCCTCATTCAGCTTACACTTTAAAGAAAGCATACCTGGCTTTCCCTGAGATTTTGTCCTATAGTCCCTTTTCTCAACTCAATTCTAGAAGCTGGAAGGAGTGGGGAGGAAATAAAGGTGGGCTTAGAGGTAGCAATAAGAGGTTGGGGTTCAGGGGGTTTGGTGTGTGTTTTCTTGGGGGGGAAGAAATTACTACAAAGTGAGAAACTGGAAAGACAAGAGTTGTATCAGTCACAGTTTTTTTTTGCCTAAGACATGCTTTGGGTGCCATATACTTAACAATCCCTTTTAATCAACTGTCACAAGTACCAATAACAGACATCTATACAGCATTTTAGAGTTGACAAATAATATTATCTTATTTGTTCTTCAAAATAACACTGTCGGATATCATAGCTATTATGAGCCCATATTCTATTGAAAAAGTAAACTGAGTTCTAGTGACTTGCCTGTGCTCATACACTAAATGTCAGAGTGAAATTTGCATATGGGTTTTCCTGCCTCCAAGACCAGCACTCTCCCCATTAAGATACCTGTTCTCAGGGAAATACTTGAGGCTACTTGTACTGGTTCCCAAGAGTTGATTGTTAAATATTCAATGTCAGCATTTACACCTCAGAAATCAGTAAATACTACAGACCAGGACTAAATTTATGGTTTTGTCAGTTATCTAGATTTTTTAAAGTGATGGAAAAATGTTAGCAATATAGATTAAACTTTTAAAATGTTTCATGCAGGGGCAGCTAGGTAGCGCAGTGGATAGAGCACTGGCCCTGGATTCAGGAGGACCTGAGTTCAAATCTGGCCTCAGACACTTGACACTATCTGTGTGACCCTGGGCAAGTCACTTAACCCTCATTGCCCTGCAAAAAATAAAAATTAAAAAAAATAATAAAATGTTTCATGCATACTTTTTTTTTTTTGCAGAAATCGAGTTGTTAAACATTTATTGGCATGCACCTCCCTGTTCTTAAAGTGTGTCTGTGAGTCTTCCAGTCATTTTCTTTTGCTCTTTGAATGCCTCGTTGCTGAGAACATATGATCTTTTCTAGAATCTTACCCATAATGTGGTTGGTTTCTTATACTTAT
Source organism: Dromiciops gliroides (assembly GCF_019393635.1). Lineage (NCBI taxonomy): Eukaryota > Metazoa > Chordata > Mammalia > Microbiotheria > Microbiotheriidae > Dromiciops > Dromiciops gliroides. The sequence continues at coordinate 177,954,463 of NC_057862.1, forward strand.
GATGATACTGCAGTTCATTAGTGCTGCCTCACCTTCTTAGATATGCGGGGTTTAAGGTGTCCGCTCCTACTTGTTTGGGATGCTCAACCTCTCTCAAGAAAATTAATGCCAAATAGTAGATACGTGTGATCAGGTCAGCAATCTCCAGAATTTATATTTGCTCTCCACAGTCACTACAAGAATCCCCCAAATAAGACAAATCAAGTTCATGTCTCTTCCCCCTTAGACTTATGGGATAATGACTTCATCCTGCTCTGCAGAAATCCTCCAACTTATAGACCAGCTCGTAGCTTTCAATTGCTAATAAGCCTCCCAGAAATTTCTCCATTTTTCTACTCACTTACATAGAATAAAATTCTATTTGAAACCTGGGTCATGGAATCAGTTGCTAGATACAGCTTCTCTATCTCTTGGGATTCTAGGGACACTTTGAAAGATATAGATCCAAGTTTTAGCTGATATTTCTGTATGTGCTTCAGATATAATAATAATAATAATAATAGCTAGTATTTATATAATGCTTACTATATACCAAGCACTGTACTGTTTTTACCAATATTATGTCATCTGATCCTCACAACTACCCTGGAAAATAGGTGCTATTATTATAAACCCACTTTACAGTTGAGGAAACTGAGATTAATTGACTTGACCAGGATCACAGAGCTAATAAGTTTCTGAGGGAAGATTTGAACTAGTCTTTCCAATTCCAGGTCCAGCATTCTAACCACTGTCCCATATGGCTGACTCAGGGATGTTTGGAGCATCCACTCATTTATCCATTCCCTAAACTCCCTTGCCAATGATTGAGAGGCCATTTGGTATAGTGGAATGAATACTGAATTTAGAGTCAGAGGATCTGGGTTCAAATTCTGGCTCATATGGTCACCTGTGTAACCTTGAGGAAGTGACCTCACCTCTATAAACCTCAATTTTTCACCTGTAAGACTTGATAAACTTTAAATTTGAGCTTTAGGTTTATGATCGTATCCCATGACCTGGGGTCCCAAGTTAAATATATATATAGTTGGGGTTTTTTTTAAATCTTCATATTCCTCTTTTGTTCTGCTCTAAGGAACACTGAGGATTCTCAGACTGGCTGCCAGTAAAGGAGAGATAATCTCTGTTTCTCTAATCCCATTCACTCAGATTCTGACCAACTCAAAGAATGAACCCATCTTCTCGAAAAGAACCATACCATTTCTGTGAGAGGAGATAAGAAAACGGCCATCCTATGGTAATATCCATCACCACTTGGATCACTTTCCTCACACTAAGAGATGTTCCTATTTTAAATGCATAGACTATTAATGAAATAAAGAACATCCTTTCATTTAAACGAGCACTGCAGCAATAATTCTCAAAGTAAGTAATTTATCCTAGTGCTCTCTAACCGCCTTTTCCACATCAATAAATATTATTTATATTAGCAAAAAAACCCAACAATGACAAGAGCAATATGTTTAAGAACAATGTGTTCCTGAAATGTGTGACTAAGTTGTAATTTATTATATATTGAATACAATTCAAACACTAGCTTTTTGACATTGGGCAAGTCATATTTAGCTTCTCTCCTCAGTTTCTTCATCTGAAAAATAATAGTAAAAATAACTCTAGTATTTAACCCACAGGTTGTTAATAAGGATTAAATGACATGCGCTGGTTGCATTACAAACCTTAAATTGACCTCTTACTGCCAGATATTATTGAGATTATCATTATCTTTGTTGTTGTCACTATTGGTTTTTTTATTGTGGATGTCATCATTAATGCCTGTCATTGTCGTTTAATGTTGTTGTCCTATTTGAAAATCTGATTAGGAAAGAGCTATCCAATCCTCATTTCTTTTTTCACTAGATTTAATTTTTCACATCACTCCATTCTGGGAAGAAACTACCTCTCCTGACAGGTCATACAAATGCACTAAGATAAAGCAAAGCAGGCCTCTCTAAGCTTCCCCTAGTGCCAGGTTATAATTCACTCTGTACTAAACAGATTTCATAGGGTAGAAAACCTATTGTTTTTGTCTTTAAGAACCTTCTTTTTTGAGTTTGGCTGAACTAAATTAAACTGTTTGGGTCAATAATCTCCCCAGTTAAGTAATGTAAGGCAAACCCCACAGATCCCATACAGTTTAGAGCAAGAAGGATCCCACGGGTTATTTACTTTAACCCTGTAATTTTACAAAAGAAAAAACTGACCAAAAGTGATTCTCCAGAGGTAACATGTGACAGGCCATAGAGTCATTCCATACTGTTGTGTGCAATCTCTATATGCTCATTGTAGTCTCAGAATTTCTGCCAGGAGTTGAGGACTACCCTCTAGAAGGTCATTCCTCTCCACACTCCACTCCCAACTCTCTGTTCATCTTTGTCTTGCCACAGAAGTTTCCTCAACCTAGAAGTTCATACCAGAGACAAATTTCTCCCTCTCTTCCCTTGCAGCCCCTTTCTCTGATTGTTCAGTTCATCAAAGGGACTCCATTTTAAGTAAAATGCCCACATCAGTCACAGTTTCCACTCCTCATTCTTCTAATTTTCTCTACCATGTCCTATCCAGGTACTTTCAATCCAAACTTGCCCTCTTTTCAGCTTTCTTTTGCGTTTCCTCTTTCCTATTTGGAATGTAAGCTTCTTGAGGCCAGGGACTACTTTCTACTTCTTTTCGTATTCCCAAGGCTGACCATGGTGCCAGGAACATAGTGTTTAATAAATACTTATTGACTTGCTTTGCTGACCCTGGAGATTCTAAACATTAAGATGTTGCAGGCTAAAAAGAAAATAGGGGGAAAGGAAACAATCTATAAATCAAGATATATGAATAAATTAGGTTGCATTAACATAAAATAATACCTTTATATCACAAAATAATGAATTATCAAATTTTTTTTCAAGCACTTAATGTGTGTTAGGCACTATGCTAAGTGCTGAGGATGAAAGTACAAAGAATGAAATCATTCCTTCTCACAAAGAATCTACATTCTGATGAGAGAGACAGACAGAGAAGAATTTAGTGTTCAAAATATATATACATATCAACATTTTTGATGGAGCAGTGAATTGGTACAATTATTTTGGAAAACAATTAGACATTCTACAAATAAAGAAGTTAAAACATCACTACCTTTTGATCCAAAAATTCCACTGCTAAGCAGGTACAGAAAGGAAGTGACTGACAATAAGAAAAGCTCTATATACACCAAAACATGTCAAGCAGTACTTTTTGTGTTAGCAAAGGACTGGAAACAAAGTAGATGTCCATCAATAAGAAACTAGCTAGATAAATTATGGGACTTGAATGTAATGGGATACTATTATTACACTGTGAGAAATTAACATGATTCATATACAAAGACATGGAAAGGCATATAAACTGAAGAAAAGCAAAATAAGTAGAGACAGGAAAGCAATATACACAGTAGCTACAACACTGTAAATTAAAAGAACAACTACAGGGGCAGCTAGGTGGCACAGTGGATAGAGCACCGGCCCTAGATTCAGGAGTACCTGAGTTCAAATCCGGCCTGAGACACTTAACACTTACTAGCTGTGTGACCCTGGGCAAGTCACTTAACCCCAATTGCCTCACTAAAAAAAAAAAAAAAAAAGAACAACTACAAAATAATAAAAAATCAATATTGTGAAATTATAAAGAATAAGTTTTACCCCAAAGAAGAGATATGAGAAAACACCTCCCTCTACTTCTTTGCAGAGGTGTATGGGGGGGGGGGTGAGGGGTGAAGGCCCAAGAATATAGACAATTGAATATAATCTTGGATCTTTTTCATGAATTGATGAATTTTGATGATTTTTTTCTCTTCTTTTTTATTTTTAAAAATTATTTGTTATGTGAAATGACTCTCTGGGACAGAAGAAAAGGAAAGGTAAGGGGGGAATTGAGTCAACATAAAAATGAAAGATCAATAAAATTCTATTTTAAAACTGATATAGCATAAGTATAAAGTAAACAAGCAAAGTAAACAATACAAATATAAATAGGTAAATACAAAATGGTTTGGGAAGAGGGACACTAGTAGATGACGAGATTGGGAACGGCTTTATGTAGAAGATGGTCCTCATGGTGCTTCTTTTTTTCTTTGTTTGTTTGTTTTTGCAGGGCAATGAGGTTAAGTGACTTGCCCAGGGTCACACAGCCAGTAAGTGTCAAGTGTCTGAGGCCAAATTTGAACTCAGGTCCTCCTGACTCCAGGGCCCGTGCTCTATCCACTGTGCCACCTAGGCTGCCCCCCTCATGGTGCTTCTTAAAGGAAGAGAGGGACTGTGGGAGACGGGGGTAAGAAAGAAGTGAATTCCAAGCATGAGGATGGCCACTGCAAAGAAATTAATACCAGAGATGGAGTGTTGGGTGGAAGTAGCAGAAAGAAAACTAGTTTGGCTAGATAAAAGAGTGAGAGAGGTGGGGTAATGTCCAGAAAGTCTAGAAAGATAAATTAGGGGCAAGTTGTATGGGACTTAAAAGCTAAACAGATGAGTTTATAAGGCATTAGCATAGGGGAGTCACATGATTAGATCATAGGCATCGGTGTGTAGAATTGACTGGAATCCAGAAGAAACCTGAAGCAGACCAATTAACAGGTTATTGCAATCATCAAGAGGTAATGAAAGTCTGAGTTAAGGTAGTAGCTACGTGACCCAGAGAGAAGGGGTTGTTGGATGTAAGAGATATAGGGAAGATAGAAATGGCAAGGTTTGGCAGCTGATTGGATGTGAGAGGTAAGGGAGAGTAAGGAGACAAGGATAATGCTGAGGTTATAAAACCTTCCAGAGAAATAGGGAAATTTGGTAGAGGGGCAAGTTTGAAAGAACCAGCTGAGATGACAGAGTAGGAAGAAGCAGTATAGCCTGGCTCTCTCTCTCTCTCTCTTCTGCAACTCCTCCAAACATCTAGGAAAGAACCCCAGACTAAGTAATATTCCAAAAAGCCAAGGATACAGCACAGCAAGTCATTATTCCAGGATAGCGAGAGAAAAAAACCTGAGCCAACAAGCAGCTGTGTCACTCAAACCCCAGAGCTGAGTTTCAGATACAGTGTGGAGTAAGGAGGCAGCCCGTGCCTAGGTAAGGGGCTGCCCCCTGCAGTCAGCTAGTCAACCAGCATTTATTAAGGTCCTGCTAAATGCCAGATGCTGTGTGCCAAGTCCTAGAGACACAAAGACAAAAAATAGTCTCTGCTCTCAATGAGCTCACAGTCTAAAAGGGGAGACAATGTATAAACAACTAAGTGCAAACAAGTTTTGACAGGATCAGTTGAGGAGAGCCTCAGAGGGAAGGCACTAAGATCAAAGAGGATTAGGAAAAGCTGCAGAAGGTGAGACTTTAGCTGAGACTTGAAGGGAGTTAGGGAATCTAGGAGGTAGAGATGGGCAGGAAGAGAGTTCTAGGCATGGGGAATAGTCAGTGAAAACACGGGGAGTCCAGAGAAGAAGTGTCAAGTTCAAGAAACATGATCACAGAATACATCATGAGGAATGAGGTATAAAAAGTCTGAAAAGATAGGAAGGAACTAGGTTATGGAGGACTTTACAAACCAAAAAGACAATTTTATATTTGATTCTAGAAGCAATAGGGAGTCATTAGAGTAGGGTGAAAGGGGTGACATGGTCAGACCTGTATTTTAACATCAATTTAACAGATGAATAGAGGATGGCATGGAGTGAGGAGATATGTGAGGCAAGGATCAGAGCCTGAACCATGATGGTAGAAGTGCTAGAAGAGAAGAGGCATATGTAAAATTTATTTTGAAGGTGGAAATGATAGGACTTGACAACTGATTGGATATGTAGGGTGAGCAGTGAAAGAGACTGAGAAATTGAATGTGATACCTAGTTTGTGAGTCTGGGTGACTGGAAGAATGGTGGCACCCTTGACAGTAATAGGGAAGCTAGGAACAGAGGATGGTTTAGGGAGAAAAAATGAGCTGAATTCTTGACATGTTGAGTTGAAGGTGTCTACAAGACATCCAGTTCAAGATGTTTGAGATAGGCAGTCAGAGATGCTAGACTAGAAGCTGGGAAAGAGATTGGGCTAAACAAATAGATGTGAAGATCGTCTGCATAGAAATGATAGTTGAAACTATGAAAGTTTATGATATTATCAAATGAAAAGGAAGTAAGGTTAACGGGCATGACATGGATGAAGATCCAGCAAAAAAAGATAGCGAAGTAGAGGTCAGAGAGATAAGATAATCAGGAATAAGAAGTGTGAGTGACCAGGACAGGGAGCTCAATCCAATGGGGAGTCAGCAATTCTGTTGGTCTGAACTTGTAGAGCCTTCTAGAAAGTGTATAGTATCTGAAACCAGCAGAATTCTGCAAGCATTTCAATCAAGGGCAAACCTGAAGTTGTGCTGTCCAGACCCTAACTACCTGATTACTGGTGGTGAAACTCAGAGTAGGAGGGCAGCAATCAGGTTTTACCCTAGATCAACCTGCTTAGGAAACCCTGGAAATTTGTACATACCTGGCCTGAGCTGCTCCTGAAATACTTGAATAATACAGCACCCCATACATATAGAAGACAGCAGCAGGGGCAGCTAGATGGCGCAGGGGCAGCTAGATGGCGTAGGGGCAGCTAGATGGCGCAGTGGATAGAGCACCGGCCCTGGAGTCAGGAGTACCTGAGTTCAAATCTGGCCTCAGACACTTAACACTTACTAGCTGTGTGACCCTAGGCAAGTCACTTAACCCCAATTGCCTCACTAAAAAAAAAAAAAAAAAAGACAGCAGCAAGATCCCAGAAGATATAAATAAGTAAACAAGGACCTGACATTTCCTCCAGAAGTCTACAGACCCTAACCCTAATGCAAAGACCCGATTTAGTAATGATAGCTAGAAGAATGTGTAAGCAAAAAGGCAAAAGCAATATTAATGATAATATCATAGATACTCATATACTAAAGTAAGCGCATAATAATAAAAGACATCACTATCTACATATAAACCCAAATCACATTCACCTACTAATGCACTGTGAGGGAGACTGAGCACCTACTTTCAAGAACATTCAGGGAAGCATATGGTCAAGGAAAACCCAAGTGCTCCAAGTAACTCACAACTCTATATTGCAGATTTGCATGTCATTAGTCTATTCAGGAATATCTGCACATGAAACTGCTGACTGCTTGTATATTGGCCCTCTCTGCTCTCCAACCGAACAAATGTTCTCCTCTGCTGTACTCAAACAAAGCATTTATAAGTTCTTTCAACTTACAACCACCCTTAAAGAAATTTTAAAAGTGTTATTTCTCATTATGAATAGTGTTCCCATTAAGCCAGAGAAACCACAAAGCTTATAAGGTTTATATCTCTAGGCTTTATAGACCAAACCAACCTGTTATTCCCTCACCTGGATGGGGAACTCAAAAGAGAACTGACAGCAAATAGTTTAGGTTGATTCTCTAAACAATGGAAGCCAAACTAGCCAGCTATTATTATTATATAGCAAAGGAGGTGCTATACCTCTCTTTCCCCTGTCTTTTATTTCTTCTCATTCTCTGTCTTTCCACTGCCTTAGAAACAATTTTATGAACAAGAAGTAATTTTCTATTGATGTAGCGATGCATTGAATTGATCATGAGGTATCTCAAAGAATTACATGACTCAGTGCCTTCATTTTAAGTTTTATTAATAGACCATATAGCCACAGGGAGAACACCAAAGGACAAAGGTGTCTCTGTCATGGAGATGGAAATGGTTATATTTATAGTGGAAAATGTAGGTTATTTCCTTATTATCTTAGTCTCCTTCTGGTGGAAGGTTCATATCCTATGATGGAATTCTTGGGGTGCTAAGATGTCCCCCAAGGAGGGTACCTTTTTCCCTAGGGGTGTGTTTTTGGGGTTTAAATGTCATAAGGTAAACTTAAGGACACATTTGGTCCTTCTGCACATGTTCCTAAAACATGTTTAACGTCTCAGACCCCAAGGGTCTCTCTGTTTAGGATATCTTTTTTGTTTTAAGATCTGGTTTCTAGGTACAGTTTCTGTTTCCTGTCATCCAGGGATATTAATGGCCCCTGTCACCTTTTCCTTAGACTTCAGTTGATACTATTTGTTGATAAGAATTCAAACCCTCTGGTGACCCAATATTGATAAGAACCCAGGTCTTAGTTTCTCTGTTAACCCTTCTGTCTACTTCCATCACCATGGCAGTTAATCACAATTTACCCATGTGACTTACTGGTTACAAGAGCAGCAGAGAACTGAAGATCTCATTCCAGTAAGCCTAGAGGGCAAGGAAAATTGTTCACTGGCCTATAGAGAGTATGCTATACTTCTGTTTCTTCCAGGGACAAGTTACAACTACATGCACCAAAAATGCAGATTGGTAACCCTAGTCACTAAAGAAGGTGAAAGTACTGAGGAGGGGCTACATTCCAGGTATATGGGGGCAGACTGTGCAAAGACATAAGCTGAGAAGATAGAATATCAGATTTAGGGATGTCAGTTTGGTTGGAATGTAGAGCATACAAAGAGGAATATTAGGGGGAAATTTAGCTGTGAGCTCAAGTTTAAAGTATTGGGTTAAGAAGTTTTCATTTTATCCTAGACGTGATATGGAGTCATTGAAAATTTTTGAGCAGAACGATTGGTGTGGCATCTATTCAGAAAATATATTGGAAGCAGAAGAAGCTATTGCAATAGTAGACAGCTCTCTAGGAGTGGAGGTGGTAACTTTTAAATAGCTAAGCCCTAAGGAACTCAAGGAAATCCAAGCTAGAGAGTTTTTGTTTGTTTTGATTTGATTTGATTTGTTTGTTTGTATTTGTGGAGGAGGGTAAAGCCTCCTAAAAGGGAGGAGAGGATTTCTAATCACATCTCTCTCCCATACTAATGCCCAAATAAAACAATATTTGGGTTAGACAACTACATTTTGTATTTGAGAAATGATGTCCTTAACTATGGTAATGCTTATGAAAAGAGATAGGTGGAGGTAGAATGAACAAGACTTGGCAATTGATTGAATATGGTGGGTGAAATTGAGAATAATCAAGGATGACTGAGTTCAAAAATTAAGGATAACTTAGCAGCCTGGTGGGGCTTTCTAACTTTTGAGGGGGAGAAGGTATAAGCAGAAAGATGAGATTTGTTTTAGACTTGTTTAATTTGAAATGCCTATGGCATGTCCAGGCCAAGATATCTAGCAAGCTATTGGTCATAGGGACTAGAATTCAGGAGAGAGGGTATATAGATTTGGGAGTTATCTGTGTAGAAGTAGTAATTAAACTTATGTGAGCCTATGTAATCACATAGAACAAGTGATGAGGAATACTGTAGTCATATTTTGTCTAGCGTAGTTATGTGAAACATGGGAAAAATTGAGCTTACTTCTAGATTGAAGAGCCCCTTAAGTGATGGTGAAAGGCAACCAAATACATATAATTTATCTTGTGCCACTGGAAAAAGTATGGATTATGATATCCTTTACACAAATAATGGAGGCACAACATGGCTTGTGTCTTGCTTAAAGGTAAAGTGTAATTGACAGAAATTGTAGTAGTATCCTGGTCTCTTCATCCCAAATCTAAGAGTTTTTCATCAGGATTATAGACAAATCTTAATTAAGTCATGGATATATTAAGCTGGTTTCCATGACAGAATAACAGAGGGAAGATCATTATAATAGAAATAAATAAATAGAAATGAATAGAAGTAGACTATATGTTGACTATAAAATGTAGTTGGCTATACCAAATATTGATTTATTCAAGCAACATGATGTAAGGGAGAAGGATCTAATTAGAAATCCCCTCTTCCTGCTAAGTCTCCTGCACAAGAATGAATGAATGAATGAATGAATATATAAATCTCCCTAGCTTGGATTTCTTGAGCTCCTTAGAGTTTAGGTCTTTAAAGAACACCATCCTCTCCCTTCAGAGAGCTGTTTAATTTGTTTGATTAATCAAACCTAGGTTGTCCTTTTTTGATCCAATCTCAACAGTGTTCATACTTTTAAAACAGATCACCTTAACTTCTCATTGTCTATTATCTACTCTTTGCTTTCTGCAACTACAGAAATCCAGTGGGAAGAAGGGTGAATCACCTCACCCCACCCATTACACATTCAAAAAACATTTTAAGATATTATCTTCATAACATTATTCTACAGGCAAAAGAGAAATGATTCTTAATAACTCTTGATCCCCTCACTCAAGGTGCTAATAGAGAAGGAGTTCACAAATAACCAAAATAAAAATAAAAATGTCTGAAGAGACACTAATAAAGTATAAGAAAAGTTCTAAGGAAGAAGAAATCATGGGGCAGCTGTGGCAGAGGCGGGGTGATGCAGAGGGGTTGACGATTAGGTAAGGCTTCTTGGAGGAGATGGCATTTGAGTTGATGCCTAAACCTTTGAATAGGATTTCCACTAACTGACAAATTTGTTAAGGAGACTTTAAAACATCTTCAGAACACTTTTAAAAACCTGACTCTCATATTATCCTATTAGAAGAATTGCATACTTATTGTCATTTGCAGGATGGGAAAATGTAATAAATAGATGCTTAAACCACTTTGGCAGGGAGTGTGGCTAGAGCCCTAGCTGGAGGATTTGTGCACAGGCTGCAGGTGCCTAGGGAGCACTGTGTACTTGCTGCACAGAAGTAGGTGCCTGAGTCTCCAGACTGAGAGGCAGAGATGTTCAAGAAGAAGTGTTTGGCTCCTTTATTGAGGTGAAATGTGAATCTTCCATCTTGTTTTGTCGCCACATTCGAAAACAATTGTATTAACAACTGAGGACCTTTCCCATGATACTGATGGTACCAGTAAAAGTAGGTAGAAGCAGTATCAGTATAAGTGCAGTTCACAATGGCATTCCCTCCCTCTAGGACTGTCAAGGATAAATGAGTTTGTTGCACTTTGTTTTGGCTGGTCACCCCTGGGGAGAAAGACAAAGTCATCATTACTCTTCAGAATTCCTATTTTCTTTCTACAGTTCTTAAAGAAAAATTTAAATAAGGCAGACTGAGCTGTTCCCCCCACCCCTTAGCTTTGTGAGAATTATTTCTGGGTTTTTTAGATATCATAGGATCATAGATTTATAACTATAAAAGATCCTTGAGGCCAATTAGCTTAACACTTTCATTTTGAACTTTTTTATGAAATTAATAATCAACAAAATCACAAATGTTTCAATGTACAAAGAACAAAAATGAATACTATGTATGAACCCATGAATTTGTGTTAATTTATAGCTTTTAAGGGTATATATTGAATTATTTAGTAAGGTAGTAACAAAAGTATCCTGTTTGTATCCCAGAGCTTTTTTTTTTTCAATTCTCTCATTTCTCACATGAAGTAACTGGGGTACCAAAAGGCTAAATGACTTGCCCAAGGCCAAACAGGGAATCAAAGCCAACCCCCTTATTCCATATCCAACACTCTTTGCTTTATACCACCCTATGACCTTATTCATATCACCAGAATCAACCCCACCACCTCAACTTACAACTAAGCTGAAGCCACAGGATCAATAATGAAAGTCCTAAGAACTTCTCCATTCTTTCTCACCCCAAAGATTCAACAGGAACTCTGTAGACTTAGAAGCTGAATGGGTTCATTAGACATAACCACTGTTTCCTATCCTATTTCTTTTGCTGCTTTAGAAAACATGCCTGGCCAATCAAAGTCATTTCTGTTACTTAGCAAGGTTTACACTGTCAATCCTATTCCCTTTCACAATTACACAATCAGTTCCAGTTTCTTATGAAAATGGAAGCACTGCCCTCTTCAGACCAAACATAGAATTGCTGAAGGTATGTTCTGTGACATCCTAGAATGACCTCCCCAAAGCTTTTCCCAACTCTGGGCATTTTCACTAGCTCTCCTCCATGCCTGGAATGTTTTCCTTCCTCATCTCCCCCTCCCAGCCTCCCTGGTCTCCTTTCCAACTAAAATCTTATCTTGATTTCTTTGAAGTCAAGCAAGAATTCTATTATAATCATAATCTTACTTAGGAGCTCTCAGAGCATGAATACATTTACTAAGAGCAATGTGCCAAGTACTGTCCCTGAGGAGAAAACAGCAAGAATATTCCTGTCCTCAAGGAGTTTACATCTTAGTAGAGGAAGACTATACACACACACACACACACACACACACTGCACATATATGTGTATATATACACACCCACACCTGCACCTACACATACATGTACACATACACATACATATAAATGTGTGTCTTTATTTTATCTGCCTTGTTACTGTCTGCCTCTCCCTATCAGGAACAGAAATAGTGGCCAGACAGGAATTTTTGGGTTTGGCATGTCATCAGAGATGGCGATTGTAGCCATAGAGGAATCAACTGAAATTTCATTTACTAAGACAATGGTTGTATTGATTCAATTATCATTCCCAGAACAAGAGGTAGAACTTAGGAGAAGAGGAAAAAGCAAATATAGATACTTGGATGGCAAAGAGATATCTGGGTTAGACAACCAGACAGGATGTGAACTATAGTATAGTACCTGAAACCACCTCAGTATAGTGGGTCAAGTATGCTTAGATTACCTGATTCATCTGTTGTTGTGGTTGTTTGTCCTTCATTCGCAAAGAGGACCATGACATTAGGAGGTGATATCATTACTTACAGTGAATTAGATTTAAGTGAGGGAGGATTGTGCAAAGTTGCCAACCTCACTCTCTCCTCCAGAGCCATCTGGGTCCAGTGATGTGATATATATATATATATATATCACTGGATATATATATATATATATATATATATATATATATATATATCACATCACTGGACCCAGATGAGAATAATCAAGGAGATATATATATATATCAGGATGACTGGAGATGGTCCCAGATGTTTAAGACAATTGTGTTAAGTGACTTGACCAGAGTCACACAGCTACTGTCTAAAGTCACATTTAAACTCAGATTCTCTCAACTTCAGGACCAGTGCTCAATCCACTGAACCACCTAGCTGTCCCAGCTAACTCATCTTTCAAAACAACATAACCCCAGGGTTGCAGTTCCAAAATAGGGCAGATTAAATCCCCCATGGCATGTTCTCCAAAGGAAACCATGCAATCACTCCAAGAAATACTGATGTAAAACCACAGTTATCACTAGATAAAGATGTAATGCCCATTGGAAAAAGAGACACTTAAGAGTGGCTGGTGATTTTCTGGTAGAAAGACTGATGATCTTCCTAGTCTTTCCTGGGCTTTCTGTCCTCAAATTATCTTGAATTTGCTAATCTGTTTATTCATTGTAGCCCTTAATAAGATGTAACCTAGGGGTGGCTAGATGGCCCAGTGGATAAAGCACCGGCCCTGGATTCAGGAGTACCTGAATTCAAATCCGGCCTCAGACACTTGACACTTACTAGCTGTGTGACCCTGGGCAAGTCACTTAACCCCCATTGCCCCGCCAAAAAAAAAAAAAAAAAAGATGTAACCTCCATGAGGAAAGGACCTGTTAATCATTTTGGTCTTTGCATTCTAGCATTTTGCTTTGGACATAGTAGGTATTTAAGAAATGTTTCTTGAATTGAATCTGTTAGCCTGACAGGAGTAATATAAGATCTGCTGCCATTCAGGGGCACTAATGCAGGATGTGACAGAAGGCTTCCCAAGACTTCTCAAACCTGAAGACAACCACCCCATCCTGTTGATTCACAGGAGTACAAATGTTGCTGCTACTTCTTATGGTAGCAAAGGCATGGAAACATGGATTCCCATCAATTTTGGTATCTGGATGTAATAGAATAATACTGTGCCATATGAAATGATGAAAATGACAAATAATATAGAGAAACATAGAAAAACATATGCAACTATACAAAGGGAATTAAGCAGAGCCAAGAAAACAATATTCAGAATGACTCAAATAAAAATGGAAAGAATAATCAAAAGAATGATCAACATTAAAGTTGTAAAATTATAAAAATCAAGCTTTATTTCAAAGAAGAGATCTGAAAAAAACAGTTCCCCTGATCCTATCTCATTTGCAAGTTGTGGGAGAGCCACAGAATTGGAATACAGCATATATTGTTAGGCTTTTTAAATGTATTTATCAGTTTTGCTGATTTTTTTTCTCTTCCTCTTTTATTCTTTTTATTATAAAGGATAGGGGCAGCTAGGTGGCGCAGTGGATAGAGCACCAGCCCTGGATTCAGGAGGACCTGAGTTCAAATCCGGCCTCAGACAGTTGACACTTACTAGCTATGTGACCCTGGGCAAGTCACTTAACCCCCATTGCCTCACCAAAATAAATAAATAAAGGATGGTTTTCTGTGAACAGGGAGGAGGGATACAGGGGGAAATTTAAGCAACATAAAAACAAAAGATATTAATAAAACTTACTTTAAGCAAAAAATTATATTGTCAGTAGGTTAAAAAAATTTCTAGAGCTTATGTACTGGTGAAGTTCTTAAAGGCACACATGATATTTTGGTATTCAACAATATCATTCAACAAGCATTCATTTGACAACATACTGCACTAAGCACTGGGGACACAAGCATTTGTTGTGTATGAAAATAGTGTCTTTCTTGGAGGATATTGCATTTTAGGAAGTAGAGGAAGGAAAGACAACATATGTACATGAAGAAATAAAGACAAGACAATTTGATGACAGAGCAAGCATGAAAGATTGGAGGTAACAGGAAAGCCCTCACATACTAGGTATATATATATATATATATATATATATATATATATATATATATATATATATATATATATATATATATATATATATATATATTTGGTTTTTATTTGTTTCAGTTGTGCATATGCATGCATATATATACACACACATATATTTGCATGAATATGTATACACACATAAAATATATAAAATAAGATTGATGGGGCAGCTAGATGGTGCAGTGGATAGAGCACCGGCCCTGGAGTCAGGAGTACCTGAATTTAAATCCGGACTCAGACACTTAACACTTACTAGCTGTGTGACCCTAGGCAAGTCACTTAACCCCAATTGCCTCACTAAAAAAAGAAAAAGAAAAAGATTGATTCTGTTTTCTAATTGATCCTATTTACAATTAATTGATTTTGTCCTGTAACTACCTAAGTCATTATTCTTTCTCTCTCAACTTACTTCAAAAATTCAGCAGTCCTGTAGTGAGTTAAGTTTAGAAATCCAGTTCCATGTTAATCACTTTTCTATTCTTGTGTCAAAGAAATCCATTACCCTTGAAGGAGGCAAGTGGACATCAGGGAGTCTGGTCTAGTATCTTTACACCACCAAGCTATCTTCAAGGATGTCTGGTTTGTTATCCGAAGAAGTCTGGTTTACTATCTCTGTCCTTGCAAATGAAGTTGGACTTGAAAAATGAACATTTCTTAGTAACAAGAGGGAAGGAGAGGTTGTTATTAGCCCTCATTCCCAAATTTCTGCCCAATCATATTCTCTTCCATATATGATGTTAGCCTTTCTATTTCTCTATCCCCCCAAAGTATAAAAAAAGAGTTGCCCCCTCATTCTGAGATCCTGTTTGTTGGTAAATTCACACATTACTAATATATGGATTGTGCTCAGAACTTTGTGCCTTATTCTACCTTAATTTTAACTGTTACTACATATAAACATAGACATATGTACATAGACACATATATACACATATATAATACATATGTATATAAATGCATACAACATATATGTATATATGAAAAAGCCATAAAGAAATTAATTTTAAATGTCATCATTATCACTGGTATTAATATTTATTTACTTATATAAATGCATTATTCTGCTAGTTTTATGAACTATGGGTTGGAAGGGAAGACTGTGGAAGCTGAAAGAATTATTAAAATCCTATATCAGAAAATGTTAATCAGGCAGGAAACAAGTATTAAGCACACTGTTGTGTTCCAGGCACTGTGCTAAACACATTGCAAACCTTATCTCAAATTATCTTCAAATCAACACTAGGAGGTAGGTTCTATAATGATAGCACCCCCTTATACAATTAAGGAAACTGAGGCAGAGATGAAGTAACTTGCCTAGGATGACACAGCTAGCAAATGTTTGAGACCAAATTTGAACTCAGATCTTCCTGACTGCAGACACACCACTGTATTTGCTATGACATCTAGCAGTAGTAGAGGGACAGCATGGGAAATAGAGATAAAAGAATACTTGTTAGAGATGTTGTAAAGGAAGAATTGGAAGGGTTTGGTAACTAATTAAATATGAGAGATATGGGAGATAGAAAAGACAAGTATAATTCCAAGTCTTCAAATACTATAGACAAAGAAAGTGTTGTTGTCACTGAGAGAGAAATATGCAAAGTGGTTTTATAGGAAAATGTAATAAGCTTTACTTTAGACGTATTGGGTTTGAAATGCTTAAGGGGACATCAAGGTTGAGCTATCCTATAGACAGTTGGAAATGGGGTTTGTGGTTTAGAAGAGGGTGAATAAGGAGCTACAGATTGGCAATCATCTGTTTAAAAGTGGTGGTTGGGACTTCCTGTGTCAAGATGGATAAGTGAGGAAGCAACCTTCTGAGGCTCTCCCAGATTTCCCCTCCAAACCAACATAAAACTTCTTCTTAAATGTCCCAGGAGTAAGGAAATAGCCTACCATCCTGGCAGGAAAGGTCTGTCTTACCTGGATGGGAGGGAAGTGAGGTGCAGGAGCAGCAGCAGCTTCTGGGCTCTCAGCGGGGGGCCTGAAGCAGGGCTCTGAGCCTGGGGCATCTACCAGTGAGGTTCCACCTACCTGCAAACCAGCAGCTGCATGGGCAGATGAGCAGTCTGAACAGCATGGCAGGGACCCTCACCAGGTGCCCCAAGGCTGGCACAGAGCACCAGGGAGGCTTTGACCCCACTGCTGACCAGTAGTGAAGCCCTGCCCAAGCAGGTCAACAGCAAGTTCCCACTCCTGCGACCTCCCAGAGAGAAACTGTTTCCAGGGCAAACCAGCAGCAGGGCTGATTGCAACAAAATTACCCTTCCAGGGCCTGCTAGTAGAGTGACTGGTTACCATACCAATCCCTGCAGCAGGATTTACACACACACACACACACACACACACACACACACACACACACACACACACACACACACACACACACACATTCACTTGGTCAGATTAGAAACAAAATTACTCCTTCAGGGCCTGCTAACAAAGTAACCCAGCAACAACTCACCACCCCTGGGGCCGACCAACAACAAGATCACTCCTCCAGAGCCAGCCACAAGAAAGACTTTGTTAACTTGGCAACCCAACAAAAGCAAGCAGCTAAGACCCAGAGTCCAGTGAAAACCACCAATAAGACTTAGAGCCTCAGCACAAACCCTGAGATAGTTTAGGAAGAGAGCCCAAATTGAATAAAAATGTTAAGGCCCAAAAATGAGCAAAAAACAATGAAAAAAAGCTTGACTATTGACAGTTACTATGGTGATAGGGAAAATCAAGGCACAAACATAGAGGAAGATAATAGTACCAAAATGGCTATAGGTGAAGCTTCAAAGAAAAGTGCAAATTGGTCTCAGGTAGAAAAAGAATTCCTGGAAGAGCTTTAAAATGGCTTTAAAAATCAAATTAGAAGGGGCGGCTGGGTGGCGCAGTGTATAGAGCACCGGCCCTGGAGTCAGGAGTACCGGAGTTCAAATCCGGCCTCAGACACTTAACACTTACTAGCTGTGTGGCCCTGGGCAAGTCACTTAACTCCAATTGCCTCACTAAAAAAAAAATTAAATTAAATTAAAAAATTAAAATTAAAATTAAAAAATCAAATTAGAGAAGTAGAAGAAAAATTGGGAAAGAAATAAAAATAATGCAAGAGAACCAGGAAAAAGAAATACAAAAATTTACTGAGGAAAATAACTCCCTAAAAACAGATTTAGCCAAATGGAAAATGAAATACGAAGGGTCACTGAAGAAAATAATTCTTTAAAGAATAAAATTGAACAAATGGAAACTAATGACTCTATGAGACACCAAGATACAATAAAACAAAATTTTAAAAAGTTAAAAAAAAATAGAAGAAAATGTGAAATTTCTCATTGGAAGAACAACTGATCTAGAAAATAAATCCAGAAGAGATAACATAAGAATTATTGGACTACCTGAAAGTCATGACTGAAAAAAAGGCCTGGACAATATCTTTCAAGAAATTATCAAAGAAAACTGCCCTGAAATATTAGAACAAGAGGGTAAAATAGAAATTGAAAGAATCCACTGATTACCACCTGAAAGAGATCCCAAAATGAAAACTCCCTGGAACATCATAGCCAAATTTCAAAACTCATAGATCAAAGAAAAAGTATTTCAAGCAGCCAAAAAGAAACAATTTAAATACCATGGAGCTACAGTCAGAATTACACAGAATTTGGCAGTTTTCACATTAAAGAAGCAGAGGGCTTAGAATATAATATACTGGAAGGCAAAGGAGTTAGGTTTACAACCAAAAATCACCTACCCAACAAAATTGAATATATTCTTTCATGGGGAAAAATGAACATTTAACAGAATTGAGGATTTTCAAGTATTTCTGATTGAAAGGCCAGACTTGAATAAAAATTTGACCTCCAAATACAAGACTCAAGAGAAACATATAAAGGTAAAAAAGAAACAAGAAAGAAAAACTGTAAGAAATTTAATGAGGTTAAATTGTTTCTAGTTCTATATGATAAGATAATATTTCTAATAAATTTAATGCATGCATCAATGAAATAGAGAAAAAACAGATCGATGAATTGGGCATGCAACTAAAAATGCAGAAAAAGAACAAATTAAAAATCCCTAATTAAAAACTAAATTGGAAACCCTAAAAATCAACAGAGAGATTAATAAAATTGAAAGTAAGAAAACCATTAAATTAATAAATAAAACTGGAAGATGGTTTTATGAAAAAAACAATAAAATAGATAAATCATTGGTTAATTTGGTCAAAAAAGGAAAGAAAAAAATTACTAGTATTAAAAATGAAAGGGAGGGGGTAGCTAGGTGGCACAGTGGATAAAGCACTGGCCCTGGATTTAGGAGTACCTGAGTTCAAATCCAGCCTCAGACACTTGACACTTACCAGCTGTGTGACCCTGGGCAAGTTACTTAACCCCCATTGCCCTACAAAAAAAAAAGAAAGAAAAGAAAAAGAAAGGGATGAACTCACCACCACTGAAGAAGAAATTAAGGTAATTATTGGGAACTCTTTTGCCCAATTATGTGCCAATAAAATTGACAATCTAAATGAAATGGATGAATATATACAAAAATTCTGGAGGGCAAAGGAACTGAGACTACAACCTAAAATAACCTACCCAGCAAAATTGAGTCTAATGTTTCAGGGGGGGAAATGGGACTTCAATGAATAAGAGTACTTCCAGAAATTTGTGATGAAAAGACCTGAACTGAATAGAAAATTTGACTTTCAATTACAAGACCCTAGAGAAGCATAAAATGGTAAACAGGAAAAAGAAATCATGAGGGACATTAAAAGGTTAAACTGTTTACATTCTTACTTGAGAAGATGATACTTCTAACTCAAGAACACTCTCAATATTAGAGTAGCTGAAAGGAATGAATATACATAGAGGGCACAGGTGTGAATTGAATATGAAGGGATGATATCTGTAAATCATTTCTCCATGTTTTTGTGGGGCAGGCAGGATGGGGTGGCTTATGTTTGGGTTGGCTTATATCTAGGGCTGGATTTGGGCTCGGGGCCTCCTGGATCCAGGACTGGTGCTTTGTACACTGTATCACCTAGCAGACCTATGATGACATCTTTAAAATAAAGTTAAGGAGTGAGAGAAATGCACTGGAAGAAAGGGAAAGGGAGAGGTGGAAGGGTGTAAAAAAAGCTCACATAAAAGAAACAAGAAAAAGCTTATGGAGTAGAGGGGAAAATGGGGAACAAGTGGGGGAGTGAGTGAGCCTTACTTTCATCAGAATTGGTTCAAAGGGGGAATAACATAAGCACTCAAGTGGGTATAGTAATATATTTTGGTCTGAGGGAAAGTGGGAGGGGAAGGGGAAAGGGGGTGGGAAATGAAGGAAGGGAGGGCAGATTGGGGCAGGGAGCAGTAAAAAGCAAAACACTTTTGAGGAGGGATAGGGTGAAAGAAGCTAGAAAATGGGGTAAATATCAAGAGGAGGGAATAGGATGGAGGGTAATACAGTTAGCAATAGTAACTGTGAAAGAAATGATGAACAGGATGATATCAAAGGACATATGAAAAATGCAAACCATCAATAGAGGAAGAACTGATGGTATTTGAATACAGACTAAAGTATAATTTTATTTGTTAGTTCCTTTTTCTAAAGTTATTCTATATATTTTCTTTCACAACTTGACTAATGTGAAGATGCTTGGCATAACTGTACATGTATGAGTTATGTTGAATTGCTCAATTCCATAGGGAGGGTTGGGGAGGGAGGGAGGAAGAAAATTTAGAACACAAAGTTTTAAAAACATCAATGTGAAGAAGTCATGAACAAGCGGGTTTTCAGAGAAATCTGGAAGGACTCACATGAACTGATGCTGAGTGAGATGATCAAAACCAGGAGAACATTGTACACAGTATCAACAACATTGTATTTTGATCAACTGTGATAGACTTAACTCTTCTCAGCAATACAATGGTCCAAGATAGTTCCAAAGGACTCATGGTGGAAAATTCTCTCCAAAAAAAAAAAAAAAAAGAAGAACTGTGGAATCTAGATGCAGATTGAACCATACTATTTCTAGTTTTTTTGTTTTCCTTTTTTGAGGTTTTCCCCTTTTGCTCTGATTCTTCTTTCACAGCATGGCTAATGCGGAACTATGTATAGTGTGATTGTACATATATAACCTATATCAGATTTCTTGCTGTCTTGGGGAGGGGGGAGGAAGGGGAGGAAGAGGAGGAAGGGGACGGAGGGAGAAAAATTTGAAACAATAAATCTTATAAAAACAAATGTTGAAAACTATCTCTACATGTAACTAGAAAAATAAGCATAGATTTCTAAAGACAGAATAAATAGTACGTATTATTTAAAAAACCCACTAGAGAATGTAGGAATAAAAGGAGCTTACCTTAAAATGATAAGTACTATTTATCTAAAATTATCAGCAAGCAAGCTTTCCCTATACAATCAGGGGTAAAGCAAGGATGCCCCATTATCACCTCTATTATTGAATATTGTATTAGAGATGTTAACTATAGCAATAAGAGAAGAAAAAGAAATTAAAGGAATTAGAATAGGTAATGAGGAAAGAAACAAAACTATCACTTTGCAGATGATATGTTATACTTAGAAAATCCTAGAGAATCAACTAAAAAACTACTGGAAATTATTAACAACTTTAGCAAAGTTGCAGGTTACAAAATAAACCCCCATAAATCATCAGCATTTCTATACATGACCAATAAAGTCCAGTAACAACAGATAGAAAAATTCCATTTAAAATAACTATGGAGAATATAAAACACTTGGGAGTCTACCTCCCAAGACAAACACAGCAACAATATGACCAGAACTACAAAACACTTTTCACAGAAATAAAGTCAGATCTAAACAATTGGAAAAATATTACTTGCTCATGGGCAGAGTCAATATAATAAAAATGATGATCCTACCTAAATTAATTAATTTATTTAGTGCTATACCAATCAAACTATCAAAAATATTTGGTAGAGCTAGAAAAAATAATAACAAAATTCATCTGGAAAAACAAAAGTTCAAGGATACCATGGGAATCAATGAAAGAAGGTGATCTAGTGGTACCAGACCTCTATTATAAACCAGTAATTATCAAAACAATCTGTTACTAGCTAAGAAATAGAGAGGTAGATAGAATAGATAGAAATTACAATATAGTAAAGGATTATAGTAATCTAGTATATGATAAACCCAAAGATCCAAGCTTTTGGAACAAAAACTCATTATATGACAAAAACTGCTAGGAAAACTGGAAAACAGTATGGCAGAAACTAGGTATAGACTAGCATCTCACAGCATATACTAAAATAAGGTCAAAATGGGTACATGATTTACACATAAAGGACAATACCATAAGCAAATTAAGGGTGTATGGAATTGTTTATCTGTTAGATTTATAGGCAGGGGAAGAATTTATGACCAAAGAAGATATAGAGAATAAAATTAAATGTAAAATAGATAATTTTGATTACATAAAATTAAAAAGCTTTTGCACAAACAAAACTAATGTAACCAATTTTATAAGGGAAGTAGAAAACTGGGAAAGAATTTTTAAAACAAATATCTTTGACAAAGGCCTCGTTTCTCAAATATATAGAGAATTGTGTCAAATTTATAAAAACACAAGTCATTCCCCAATTGATAAGTGGTCAAAGGATATGAACAGGCAGTTTTCAGAGAAGAAATCAAAGCTATCTATAATCACATGAAAAAATTATCTGGATCATTATTGATCAGTGAAATGCAAATTAAAACAACTCTGAGGTATCACCTCACACCTATCAGAATGATAACTATAACAAAAACAGAAAATATTGGATGTTGGAGGGGATGTGGGAAAGCTGGGGCACTAATCCACTGTTGGTTGTGAAAAGATCCAACCATTCCAGAGAGCAATTTGGAACTATGCCCAAAGGGCTGTAGAACTGTGCATACCCTTTGATCCAGCAATACCACTGGTAGGTTTATATCCCAAAGACATTCCCCTAAAGAGAAAAAGACCTATTTGTACAAAAATATTTATAGCAACTCTTTTTGTGGTGGCTAAGAATTGGAAATCAAAGGAATGCCCTTCAATCAAGGAATGGCTAAACAAACTGTGGTATATAATGATGACAGAATATTATTGTTCTATAAGAAATGACAAGCAGGATGACTTCAGAAAGACCTGGAAAGACATGATGTTTTGTTAAGTGAGCAGAACCAAGAGAACATTGTACACAGAGATAGCAATATTGTTTGATGAAGAACTGTGAATGACTTGACTTCACAACAATACAACGATTCAAGACGATCCCAAAGGACTGTTAATAAAACATACTAACCACCTACAAAGAAAGAACTGATATTGATGGAAGAGAGTGAAGCATGCTATTTTTCCCTTTCTTTCATTTATAAAATCAAGTTTTCATGTACAAAATTACAAATATGGTAATATTTTGCATAATCATACATGTATAACCCATATCTGATTGTTTGCCACCTCAGAGAAGGGGGAGAGGAGGGAGGGGTAGAAGGATAAAAATTGGAACCCAATCTATAAATTAAAATGTTTATTATTTTTTTTTAAAAAATGGTAGTTGCAACCATGGTAGTGAAAGAGAAAGCCAAGAGGAAGAAGTTTAGAGATAGAAAAAAGACAACCAAAGACAGATCCTTAGAATACAGTCCTCTTACAGAAATGGAATGGAGAGAGACAAATAAGACGCTTAGCTCCTGGCAAAGTAGAAAATTCTATTGAAATGAGATGAGCTGATCTCATTAGTTAACTGGATATTAACTTGTGTCCTAGTGTTCTGTGTCATTGTTTCTTGTGTGTTTGTGAATTTTCTCCTTGTCTTGTCAACAAATTCTTTCTCACCCAAATCAGTACAGAAAATTTTTCTTCAAGTATATCAAGAAAAGTCATATAGAAGAAAGATTCTGTCTGTTTTTCTTGATTCAAGAACAAAACTAGGAACAATGAGTGAAAATTACAAGATGGCAAGCTAACCCTGGTTATAAGGGAAAACTTCCAATCAATGAGAGTTTTACTAAAGTGTAATGGATTACTTTAAGACTTCCTGGGTTTCCCCTAACCTCTTCAAGCATAGCTTTCTCTTTTCTAACAGAACCTTCATATCTTAGTCTCAGCTGAAAACCTGGCTTCATACTGTACTTTATTGAGAAAATAGAAGGTATTCAACATGAAGTCCCTTTACTTTTCATCTTAAATCCTCTGATATCATTACCCACTCTGTCCTTTGCTAGTCCAGTCTCTTTTAATGAGGTGGCCCTTTTCCTTACCAAAACCAACCATTCTACACATTCCCTTGATCCCATAGTCTCCCAACTTCATCCAAAAAATATCTCTTTGGCCATTTTCTCTCTGTGTCTTATTTTTAATCTCTCCTTATTTACTGGTTCCTTTTCTGTTACCTACAAATGTGGCCAAGGCTCCCTATTTCTAAAAAAAACTTCACTAGTTTCTGCTAACCACTCAGGTTCCAAACCATACTCTCTCCTCCATTTAATAGCCAAACTCCTAGAAAAGGACATCCATATGCATTGCCTCCACTTTCTTCCTCCTCAAAGTCTCCTGCTTCCTATATAATTTGTCTTCCACCATAATTACTCAATTGAAACTGCTTTCCCCAAAGTTTCCAATGACCTCTTATTTTCCAAATGTGATGGCCTTTGCTCAATCTTTGGTTTTCTTGACCTCTCTCTCTAGCATTTAGTGATATTCATCTCCTTCTGTTCCTGTATATTTTCTCCAATGTTTTTATGACACTCTTTTCTCTTGGTTCTCTTCCTAGCTGTCTGATTGTTCCTTTTCAGCCTCCTTTACTCATTCCCCAAATGTATCTCAAGATTCTGTTTCAGGTCTTCTTCTAGTTTTGTCTCAACACTCCATCACTTAGTGACTTTAGCTTCCATGAGGTTAATTAGCAAATCAATGCAGATGGCTCCCAAATAACCAGAGCATCTCTCTCCTGAGCCCCAGTCCTACCTCCCCAACCACCAACTGCACATTTTAAACTGAATGTCCCAGAGACATCTCAAAACAAACATGCCCAAGGCAGAATTCATTATCTTTTTCCAAAAACCTTTCCTTCTTCTGAACTTCCCCATTTCTATTTGGAGCCGCAACTTCCTTACAGTCAAACAGATTTGCTACTTTGGCATGACCTTTGACTCCTCCCTCATTCTCCCTCATCTCCCATATTTAATCTGTTATCTAAGTTTTTCTTTTGTACCTCCACAATAACTCTCACATCTGCCCCTTTCTCTCAATTCATAAAGTCATCAGACTAGTTCAGTCTTTTACTACTTCTCACCTATACTATTACAATAGCCTTTAAATTGGTTTCCCTGCTTCAACACTCCAATCTATCTTCCAAATAAGTAACTTTGGGTTACTTCCTTAGGTCCAGGTCTTACCATGTCACTCCTCTCCTCAATAAACTCCAGTGATATGCTATTGCCACTACAATAAAATATAATCATTCTGTTTGGCATTGAAAGCTCTTCACCATCTGGCCCTAACCTATTATTTCAGACTTATCATAAGATTCCTTCCCTGCAGTCTATGGTTAAGCCAAGCTGACCTTCTTACTGTTCCTCACATATGCTACTCCATCTCCCATCTCCAAGTCTTTGCACTAGCCACTCACCATGCCTAGAATGTACTTCTTCCTCACCTCTGCTTCATACAATCCTTTCCTCTTGTCAACACTAAGCTCAAGCACCACCTTCTACATGGAGTCTTTCTTGATCTTTCAATTGCTGGTCTACTCCCTCCCCAAACTACCTTATATTTATTTTATATTTATTCACCATATACTTTTGTATTTATATATTTTCTCCTCCAATATAACTTTAGCTGCTTGAAGACAGGAATAATTTTATTTTTATTTTTTGTATCTCCAGTATCTGGCACAATACATACTTACAGTGCTGGGCCTGAAATCACGAACTCAGATCTCATGGTTCAAATCCAACCTCAGACACTTACTAGCTGTGTAACACTGAGAAAGTCACTTAATTTCTGTTTGGCTCAGTTTTCTCAAATGTAAAATGAGGATAATAGCAGCATCTACTTCGCTAGGGTGTTTTTTGGATCAAATGAGATAATATTTGTAAAACACTTAGCACAGTGCCCAACACACATCACAGTTGCTGTTGTTGTTCAGTTGTTCAGTAATATCTGACTGTGACCCCATGGATCTCAGTAAGCCAAGCCCTTCTGTCCTTCACTATTTCCCTAAGTCATCCATGTTCACTTTCATTGTTTCCAGGATACTATCTATCCATCTCCTCCTCACCCATACCCCTTTCCTTTTGACTTCAATCTCTCCCTACATCAGGGTCTTTTCCAATGAGTCCTATCTTCTCATTGTGTAGTCAAAGTATTCAGCTTCAGCTTCAGTGTTTGGCCTCTCAATAAATAGACTGAATTAAATTCTTTAAGTATTAACTGATTTGATCTCCTTTCTATCCAACAGATCTCAAAAGGCACATAGGAGGCACTACATTCCTTTATTCCATGATTTATTATTTGATTAATTGATGACGATAGGGACAGATTAAGAAGTAAATACTCTAGAAGAGAGGCTGTCCTTGGTGAAGGAAGTGTTTACAAGGTAGAAACTCCTGGGGAAATGATGCTGGAATTTCTCCCCGCCCCCCCCCCAAAAAATAGTCAGATTTAGTTAGATGAACTGAGTTCAAATACTTATTAAGCTCTTGTGGCTGCCTATTGCTTCTAGGATCAAATGCAAACTCCTCTAATTACCATTTAAAACCTATGTGTGCATAAAGAATGATACCATAAGCAAATTAGGAGAGCACGGAATAGTTTATCTGCCAGATTTATGGATAGCGGAATATTTTAGGGCCAGAGAAGATACAGAGAGCATTAAAAATGTAAAATATATCATTTTGATTCTATAAAAGGTAACATCTTTTGCACAAACAAAACTAATGAAATCAAAATTATAAGGAAAGCAGAAAACTGGGGTTGGGGTAATTTTGCAAGACATACCTCTAAAAAAGGCCTCATCTCTCAAATATATAGAGAACTGAGTCAATTTTTTAAAAAAATAAGAGCTATTCCCCAATTGATAAATATACAAAGGATATGAACAGACAATTTTCAGACAAAGAAATTAAAGCTATAAATATGGGAAAATGCAATAAATCACTATCAGTCAGAGAAACACAAATTAAAACAACTCTAAAGTCCACC
This sequence comes from Dromiciops gliroides, assembly GCF_019393635.1. Taxonomy (NCBI): domain Eukaryota; kingdom Metazoa; phylum Chordata; class Mammalia; order Microbiotheria; family Microbiotheriidae; genus Dromiciops; species Dromiciops gliroides. The sequence goes on from NC_057862.1 coordinate 177,981,336, forward strand.
TGACACTTATTAGAGTGGCTAATATGACAAAAAAGGAAAATGTTGGATATTGGAGGGGACATAGGAAAACTGGAACACTAATCCACTGCTGGTGGAGTTGTGAAGTGATCCAACCATTCTGGAGATCATTTTGGAACTATAACCAAAGGCATATAAAACTATATGCCCTTTGATCCAACAATACCATTTCTAGGTGCAAAACGAAAAGATATCCAAAAAAAGAAAAAGAACCTATTTGGGTTTTTTTTTTGGGGGGGGGGTTATGTTAATTTTTTTTTTTGCAGGGCAATGGGGGTTAAGTGATTTGCCCAGGGTCACACAGCTAGTAAATGTCAAGTGTCTGAGGCTGGATTTGAACTCAGGTCCTCCTGAATCCCAGGCCAGTGCTTTATCCACTGTGCCATCTAGCTGCCCCCAAAAGAACCTATTTGTACAAAAATATTTATAGCAGTTATTTTTCTGGTGGCTAAAAATTAGAAATCAAAGGGATACCCACCAATTGGGGAATATCTAAATAAACTATGGTATATGGTTGCACTGGAATATTATTGTACTATAAGAAATAACAAGTAGGACAATTTCCAAAAAAAACCTGGAAGGACTTACATGAACTGATAAATAGCAAAATGAACAGAACCAGGAGAATTCTGTACATAGTGACAGCAATATTGTTCAATGAAGAACTGTGAATGACTTAGCTATTCTCACCAATACAGTGATATAAGACAATCCCAAAGGACCAGTGTCGTAGTATACTATCCATCTCCACAGAAAGAACTGATATTGATTGAATACAGACTGAAGCATGCTCTTTTTCACTTTCTTTCTTACATTTTTTCAAGTCTTCTTGTAGCAAATGACCAATATGGAAAAGTTTTACATATAAACATGTATAGCCTATATCTAATTGCTCACTGTCTTGGGGGGGACATTATTTGGAACTCAAAACTTTAAATAAAAATGTTTAAAAATTGGAAAAAAATCCTGAGTGTGAGTATACATATTGTTTCCCCAATGGAATATAAGTTTATTGTTGTCAGAATAATTTCACTTTTATTTTTTATCCCTAGAACCTAGCACAGTGCTTGACATTTATTAGATGAGGGTTTCAAAACCTTATGTTCATGAATTTATTTCTTAAATATTTTATAAATATATTTTGATATAATTAATTTATTTTACAGTCCTATGTATTTTATTTTTAGCATTTAAAAATCATATTTTGAAAAGGGGTCCAGAAACTTGGCCAGACTAGACTCCTAAAAGGTCCCTTGAATACATTAAAAGATGATCATTAATATTCATTATAATAGCTAGCATTTATGTAATACTTTAAGGTATGAGTTACCTCATTCAATCTTCACAACAACCCTGTGAAGCAGGTGTTATTATCCCCATTTTATAGATGAGGAAACTGAGGCTAGCAGAGGTTAAGTGATTTGCCTGGGGTGACACAGTTAGGGATTTGAACTCAGATCATTCTAAGAATGTCTCTATTATTTATGTAACAAATATGTGTTGATTGATTGAACTAGTGAATGGGTAAGCTACTAAACTTCTATGCCTCAGTAAAATGTGAGGAATGAGGTAGGTGATAGCTGAGGTTCTATCTAGCTATCAATCCTATGAATGAGTAAGAATACATTGGAGGGGCAGCTAGGTGGCACAATGGATAGGGCACTGGCCCTGGATTCAGGAGTACCTGAGTTCAAACCTGGCCTCAGACACTTGACACTTATTAGCTGTGTGACCCTGGACAAGTCACTTAACCCCAATAGCCTCACCAAAAAAAAAAAAAGAAGAAGAAGAAGAATCCATTGGAAAGGCTGAATGAACACTGACTGCAGACTCTGAGGTCATTCCAAAACTAAACAGTGTACTTTTTGCAAGGGAGCAAAAGGGATCATTTATTGTCTGGGTGGAGAGGTTGGGTAGGATAAAGGTGTTGAGAAATTACTTTGGTGCCAAAGACAAAAGGCAATAATAAAACACTTTTTAAAGGGAAGAGGAAAATTAAAAAAAAAAAAAAAAAGAAAGTGCTAGGGTTGAGTCTTGGACCAGCATCACCCCCTCGTGGCAGAAAGAATAACCATTCAGGATTATCATCTATCATATCTCAGGGCTTCATGTACAGCTCCCCTGGTGTTTCAAGTCACTGTGTCACTCACAGCACAGAAGTATACAGCCACATCACTCACTTCAATGGATAGTTTCTTCAGGTTGAAGGATTTATTGCTCTTGTTAAATTCTGCTTCAAAACCTTTGCTACCTCTGACCACGCTGTTTCCTGAGAGATATTTCAGGAGCAGCTGGAGGCTTCCTTTGGGATATTGAACATACCAGAAGAAAGCAGGGCTACCAGTATATGAGGCAGTACATTTCAACTCCAGGGGGTCCTTTTCAGGTATGGTGACCTGATCTTCAGGCTGGGTCACTGTTTGTGCTCTTGTTCCTCCTGTAACATCAAGGTAATAATCAACAAATTGGCACAGAACCCCCCTGCTGAAGACAGTCCTATCTGTAAGGGGATTTTAAAGGAGATGAAAGTGGGTCAATGACAGTGGAAAAAATTGTTACTCACTCATTGAGAAGAGCATCAAAGTCACTAGGACAGAGGCTAAGGTCATGGCTGAGCAGTGAGGATTCTGAGGCTCCAGTATCAGCCAAAGGTGGAGGAGATTTCACTTAGAAATTCTGAGTCTGGAGAAATTGGGTCCTGGAAGAAAGAAGAGTCAACACAGTTCAAGGAATCACATGCAAGTGGCCCTACTTCACAAAGCCTTGTTGCTTTCTGGCTTCTGATCCCTCTCAGTAGTCACTCTGTGTCAGGAGAATTCTTAGTCTGGGCACTTCATGAAGTAAGACAGGCAGTATGCTACCAAGTGAAGAGCCTGTGATGTCTCATCTTTTACAAGTCATTCAGTTTGAGCATCTCTGCCCTCTGGAGCCCATACGCAGAAATGCAATTAATTCCCTGAGGGTTCTAGACTTTATTTCCCATATCTTTCTAGCCTCTTAAATTGTGGGTTATGACCCCATATGGGGTCACGTAACTGAATGTGGAAGGTAACAAAAAACTTGGAAACAGTAAAATATCATGTATGTCTATTTTGTATACCTATAGATGTGGGGTCGCATAAAAATTTCTTAGGTGAAAAGAGGTCATGAGTGGAAGAAGTTTAAGTTCTACTCTAGGAAGTCATTCCTCTCCAGGCTCTACTCCCAATTCTGTTCATCTGTGTCTTGCCCCAGAAGTCTCCTCAACCTAGAAGTTCATGCCACAGCCATATTTCTCACATTAGGAATATTCTCTGCCCCTGAAGCCCCTTTTTCTGACTGACCAATTTCTCAGAGAAACTCCATTTTAAGTATAATGGCCATGTCAGTCACAGTCTCCACTCCTTACCCTCCAGACTTTCTCTACCATCCCCCACCCAGGTACATTCCTATACCAAGCTTGCACCCCTTTTAGCTTTCGTTAGTGGTTCCTCTTCCCTTTTTAGAATGTAAGTATCTTGAGGGCAAGGGCTACTTTCTATTTCTCTTTGTATTTCCAAGGCTGACCACAGTGCCAGGAACATAATGTTCAATAAATGCTTGTTTATTTGCTTTGTTGACAATGGAACTTCTATACATTAAGACATTATGGGCTAAAAAGAAAATGGGGAAAAAGAAGCAATCTTTAAGTGAGTATATATGAATAAATTAAAATACATTAACATAAAATAATGCCTTTACACCACAAAATAATCAACCAACAATATTTTTCAAGAACTTAATGTGTTTCAGGCTCTGTGCTAGGTGTCGGGGATACAAGTATAAAGATTGAAATAATCCTTACTCACAAAGAATGTACATTCTGAGAGAGAGAGAGAGAAATGTGGGGAGGGAGAGGGAGAGTAGAATTCACATTAGAAATACATATTTCTATATGTATATATACATATCAGCATTTTTTATGGAGCAGTGAATTAGTGCAACTATTTTCGAAAACAATTGGAAATTTTACCCAAAAAAAAGGCTAAAATATCACTATCTTTTGATCCAGAAATTTCACTGCTAAGCAGGTACAGAGAGGAAGTCACTGACAAAAAGAAAAGCTCCATATACACAAAAATTTGCCAAGAAGTACTTTTTGTGTTAGCAAAAAACTGGAAACAAAGTAGATGCCCATCAAGAAAACATAGGCTAGATAAATTATGGTACATAAATGTAATCGGATACTATTGCTATATTGTAAGAAATCAGTATGATTCATAGATAGGGGCATGAAAAAATATAAACTGAAACAAAGCAAAATAAGTAGAGACAGGAAAGCAATAAACACAGTAGGTACAGCAATGTAAATTAAAAGCACAACAACCACAAAAGAATGAAAACATTCAACATATGAAATTACAAAGAACAAGTTTTGCCCCAAAGAAGAGATATGGGAAAACACCCCCCCCTTTGTTCCTTTCCAAAGGTGAAAGGTAAGGGGTGAGAGTCCAAGAATATAGACCATTGAATATAATCTTGGATGCTTTTTAATGAATTGATCAGTTTTGATATTTTTTCTCATTTTATTTTTAAAAATTATTTGTTATGTGGGATGACTCTCTGGGGCAAGAGAAAAAGAAAGGGATGGGGGTAATTTGTTTGACATAAAAATAATAGATGAACAAAGTTATATTTTAAAACTGATATAGCATAAGTATAAAGCAAACATATACAAATATTTACAAAATAGGTAAATACAAAGTAGTTTGGGAGGGGGGACACACACTTTAGGATATCAAAAAAGGCTTTATATAGAAGATGATGTTCAAAGTGTATTTTAAAGGAAAAGAGGTACTTTGGGAGGCAGGGATAAGGAGGAAGAGAATTCCAAGCATGTGGGATGGATAGTACAAAGAAATGATGACTAGAGATGGAGTGTTATGTGGAAGTAGCCAAAAGAAGACATTTTGCTATATGAAAGAGTAAGAGAGGGAGTAATGTTCAGTAATGCTAGAAAGGTGAGTTGGGTCAAGTTGTATGGGACTAAGCTAAATAGATGAATTTACAATTTATCTTTGAGGCAACAAGAAGACACTGGCATAGGGGAGTCACAAGATTAGATGTATGTGCAAGAAAAATTGCATAGGCATCAGTGTGTAGAATTGACTGGAATCTGGAAGAAACTTGAAGCAGATCAGTTAGCATGTTAGAACAAACATCAAGAGGTGATAAAGGTCTGAATTGGGATAGTAGCAATGTGACTAGAGAGAAGGGGTTGTATGCAAGAGATGTAGGGAAGATAGAAATGACAAGGTTTGGCAGTTGATTGGATATGAGTAGTAAGGGTGAGTAAGGGGTCAAGAATAATGCTAAGGTTATAAAGCTGTGAGGCTAGAAGGGTGGTGCTGTCTTCTAGAGAAATAGGGAAGTTTGGAAGAGGGGCAAGTTTGAGAGAACCAACTGAGATGACAGAGTAGGAAGAAACAGTATAGCCTGGCTCCCTCTCCTCTGCAACTACTCCAAATATCAAGGAAAACATCCCAGACTAAGTAATATTCCAAAAAGCCAAGGATAAAGCACAGCAAGTCATTATTCCAGGGTAGAGAGAAAAAACCTGAGCCAACTGGCAGCTGTGTCACTCAAACCCCAGTGCTGAGTTGCAGATACAGTGTGGAGTAAGGAGGCAGCCTGTGGCTGGGTGAGGGGCTTCCCCCTGCAGTCAGCTAGTGAACCAGCATTTATTAAAGTCCTGCTAAATGCCAGATACCGTGTGCTAAGTCCTAGAGATACAAAAACATAAAGCAGTCCCTGCTGTCAATGAGCTCACAGTCTAAAGGGGAGAAAACATTCAAACAACTATGTGCAAACAAGTATGAGGAGATCAACTCAGGATAGCCCCAGAGGAAAGGCACCAAGATCAAAGAGGATCAGGAAAAGCTGCAGAAGGTGAGGCTTTAGCTGACACTGGAAGAAAGTCAGAGAAGCTGAAAGGTAGAGCTAAGGAAAGAGAGCATGCCAGGTATAAGGGACGACCAGTAAAAATGCTTAGAGTTGGGAGATGGAGTTTGAGGAACAGCAAGGAAGCCATTGTCACTGGATGACAGAGTACCCGGAGAGGGATAAGGTGCAAGAACACTGGAAAGTTGGGAAGAAGCCAGGTTAGAGAGAGCCTTCTAAACCTAACCCCAATTCAGAGCTTCAGAGTTTACATTAGTAATGGGGGAAGAGGACAAAGTCAATCAGTCAACTACTATTTATTAATTATTATTTATTATTAATAAATTATTGATTATTTATTAAGTATGTAGTATGTGTCAAACAATGGGGAGATAAAGAAAGTTAAATGATAACCCTTGCTCTCAGAGGTATAATGGAGGAGACAATATGTGAATACCTATGTATAAATATGATAAAAAGCATAAACTGGAAATAATCAAGAGAGAAAAGGTATTAGCAATAAGAAGCATATGGAAAAGCTTCTTGCAGCAGGAGAAAACCAGGAAATCTAGGAGGAGGGGATGAGTAGGAAGAGAGTTCTAAGCATGGAGAATAGTGAGGGAAAACAGTAAGAATACAGATATGAAATGACAAGTTCAAGAAACTAGATCACAGAATACATGACGAGGCATGAGGTATAAAAGTCTGAAAAGGGAGGAAGGAGCTAGCTTATGAAAGGCTTTATAAACCAAAAAGATAATGTAATATTGATCCTAGAGGCAATAGAGAGCCACCTGTAGTTTAGTGAGTCGTGAAAGAAGTAAGGCAAGCCAGAAGGTAGAAATGAGAAGGCAGAGTTTTATGGGCATGGAGAATAGTCAGTGAATATGCCTGGAATCTGGAGATGGAACTACTGGTTTGTGGGATATCTAGAAGGCCAGTGACATTGGATCACTCTGGAGAAAGTTACAGAACACACCATTGAAGGAGGAACGCCAAGGAGCCAGAACCAAATAACACTGAAGATCCAGTTTTCCAAGATAAGTGGCAGAGTACAGCCTGCAGAAGTTATCCTCCCCTACCACCACCACCCCCAACACATACATGGACATTCAGCCATGACCAAGTAGAATCCTTCTGTTCATAAAAAATTTGCATGTGACATCCGAGGATACAATTTACCAAAGATGACTATAAACCTCACAAGTGAAGCATCAGGACTATTAAAAATTGTAATAACATAACCCCACGGATCCCTTTTGTTAATTTTTTTAAAAATTTTTTGGTTTTTGTTGGAGTTTTCTTTGTTTGTTTTTTGTTTTGTTTTGTTGTGAGGCAATGAGGGTTAAATGACTTGCCCAGGGTCACACAGCTAGTAAGTGTCAAGTGTTTGAGGTCAGATTTGAACTCAGGTCCTCCTGAATCCAGGGCCACTGTTTTATCCACTGCACTGCCTAGCTGCTCCCCAAGGATCTCCTTTATAAATAAAGCCACTTTATGTCAATTACATTTAGTTTAGTCAGTATAATTGCAAAGCACTGTATTTGGAATCAAAAGATATGAGTTAAAATTCTGCCTCTGCCATTTAATAAATGTGTGACATTGGATACATCACAGACTCTCTGGCCATCATTTTCCTTATATTAGGAAGGGCTAATCAGAGCAGTGCTTCCCAACCTCTGAGTTTCAGAATCCTGTGAGGCTACAGAGTTATTGCAAAAAACTCCTCATTTCCAATCTCTGGAAGCTGCATAATAGCACTAGCCATCTTATTCAATGGTTTAATTTAATAAATAAGCAAGCATTACTTTTATAGGTTTGATAATAATTAATGTCACATATATTTATTTGTCAATATGCATTGATGTTATGTTAATGATATTAACACACATTACAAATTTATGCTAATGCTGTTGAATAATAAAAAATAAATTAATGCAAAAAACATTGAATTCATAAAATGTTTTGTTTTATTTTCTTTTTTTGAGACTGGGTCTTACTATCTCATCCAGGCCAGTTCAGTAGCAAATCACAGATGGACCTCATGGTTGATTGGTACATAAGCTTTCATCTGCTCTGTTCCCAATATGGGCCAATACATCACTCCCAAGGCAGCACATGCACACATACACATACTCATACACATACATGTGCACAATCCTGGGGAGTGGGGAAGCATACCATATTGGTGCTGGACTTAATTCAAACAAGCAATTGACTTTATCCTTAGTGCAGGTCAAGACTCCCAAGAGTAAGTTATCCACCAGCCTTAACTCTCCTGTAGTCAACACTAAAGGTGTGAGGAACCATGCCCAGCTCTATTATACATGTTCTCAGTTAAGTACTAAAAAGAGAGGCTTAAACATGAGAATAATTCAGCTTGCTTCTAAGGTTTCAGGGCCCTAAAGAAATAGTGAAAGGCAACCAAATACACATAACTTATCTTGTGTCATAGGAAAGAGCATAGATCATGATAACCTTTGCACAGATAATGGAGGTACAACATGATTGGTGACTTGCTCAAAGTTAAACTGTAATGGGCAGAAACTGGAGTAGTATCTTGGTCTCTTCATCCCAAATCCAAGAGTTTTTCATCAGGATTATAACTTGTCCTTTTTGTATTCAATCACAGAGGTGTTCATACTTTATAAAGGGATCACCTTGACTTCTCATTGTCCATTATCTACTCTTTGCTTTCTGAAACTACAGAAACCCAGTGGGGAGGAGAGTGAATCACTTCAGCCCACCCCTCCCATTACACATTCAACAAATATTTTATTTTATAACATTATTTCATAACATTATTCTAGGTGCAAAAGAGAAATGAACCTTAATAAATTTTGATCCCCACACTCAAGATGCTAACTAATAGGGAAGAAGTTCACAAATAACCAAAATAAAGGATAAAAATGTCCCCAGAGACACAAATAATAAGAGTGCTGAGAAAGAAGAAATAATGGGGAGGCTAAGACAGTTGTTGGGGTGGGTCAGGGTGGGCAGAGTGTGAGGATTAGGGAAGGCTTCATGAAGGAGATGGCATTTGAGTTGATTCCTAAAGCTATCAACAGAATTTCCACTAGCTGCTTTTACGTATTTATTAAGGAGCCTTCAGAACACTTTTAAAAACCTGACTCTCATATTATCCTATTAGGAGAATTGCACATTTATTTTCATTTACAGATTGGGTGAGTGTAATAAATAGATGGCTAAGCCCCCTGATAAGGAATATGGCTAGAGCCCCAGATTCAGGGTTTGTGCACAGGCTGTAGGTGCCTAAGGAGCACTGTGTACTTGCTGCACAGAAGTAGGTGCCTGAGTCTCCAGACTGAGAGGCAGAGATGTTCAAGGAGAAGTGTCTGGCTCCTTTGTTGAGGTGAAATGTGAATCTTCCATCTTGTTTTGTAGCCACATTCGAAAACATTCGTATTAGCAACTGAGGACCTTTCCCATGATACTGGTAGTACCAGTAAAAGTTGGTAGAAGCAGTATCAGTATAAGTGCAGTTCACAATGGCATTCCCTCCTTCTTGGACTGTCAAGGATAAAGGAGTTTGCTCCACTTTGTTTTGGCTGGTCACCCCTAGGGGAAAGACAAAGTCATCATTACTCTTCATACTTCACATTTTCTTCCTACAGTTCCCAAAGAAAAATGCAAACCAGACTGAGCTCCTGCTTCCACCCCTTAGCTTTGTGGGTCTTTTAGATATCATGGGATCATAGATTTATAACTATGAAAGATCTTAGAGGACAATTAGTTTAACACTTTCACTTTAATGTTTTTTCTTTTTCATTATGAACTTAATAATCAACAAACCCACAAATATTTTGAAGTACAAAGAACAAAAATAAATACTATATAGTAACCCATGAATTTGTATTAATGTACAATTTTTTAAATGTGTGTATTGACTAATTTAGTAAGGTAGTAACAAAATTTCCCTGTTTGTGTCCCATTTGGAACTTCTTTTCAATTCTCTCAGTTTTCATATGAGGTAACTGGGGTCCCAAAAGGTTAAATGACTTGCCCAAGGTCACACAAACCTCTTTGCTTTATATCACACTATGACCCATTACCATATTCACATCACCAGAATCAACACCACCACCACCCCAACTTACAACTAAGCTGAAGCCACAGGATCAAAAATGAAATTCCTAAGAACTTCTCCATTCTTTCTCACCCCAAAGATTCAGAAGGACCTCTATGAGCTCAGAAGCTGAATGAGTTCTTCACACATAACCACCATTTCCTATCCTATTTTTTTTTACTCTTTCAGAAAACATACCTGGCCAATCAGAGGCATCTTGGTTACTTAGCAAGGTTCACATTGTCAGTCATGCTCCCTTTCACAAGTATATAATCAACATTATCAGGCCCAGTTTCTTATGAAAATGGAAGCACTGCCCTCTTCAGGCCAAACATAGATTTGCTGAAGGTATGTTCTGTGACATCCTAGAATGACCTCCCCAAAGCTATTCCCAACTCTGGGCATTTTCACTGGCTCTCCTCCATGCCTGGAATGCTTTCCTTCCTCATCTCCCCCTCCCAGCCTCCCTGGTTTCCTTTCCAACTAAAAGCTTACCTTCTACAGTCAGTCTTTCCCAATCACCCTTAATTCTAGTGCCTTCTTTCTGTCGAATGTCTCCAATTTACCTTGTAGTTAGCTTATTCATATATAGTTTCTTCCATGTTGTCTCCCAACCATGGAAGGCGTGGTCTTTTACCTTTCTTTGCATCCACCGTACTTAACATAGTGCCTAGCCCATAGCAAACACTTAATAAATGGTTATTGATAATTTACTTACATTTCATTATGAATAGTATATCTACCTGACTAATGTGGAGATGTTCTGCATGACCGCACATGTATAACTTACATTGAATTGCTTGATTTCTTAGGGAGGGTTGGGGAGGGAGGGAGGAAGAGAATTTGGAACACAAAGTTTTAAGAAATCAATGTGAAAATTTGTTTTTATATGTAACTTGGGGAAACTTCTAAATAAATTTATTATTTTTTTTAAAAAAGAATAGTATATCTGGAAGTGTTAAGCATTGACATGACTTCATTGTCCATGGTACTTTTCAGCAAAATATAGTTTCCTTCTTTATCTTTATTAATTAGATCTATTTTTGCTTTTGCTAATTGCTATCCCTGCTTTCTTTGTTTCAGCTGAAGCATAATAGATTTTGTTCCAGCTCTTTACATTTACCCCGTGTGTATCACTCTGCTTTAAATGTATTCACATTTATAGTTATGATGATTATTTCTCTCTATGCTATTTTTTCACCTGTTTATCCTTCCTACTCTGATCCCCTACCCTCTTCTTTCCCAAAATTGTTTTACTTATGATCACCTCCTTTCCCAATATCCCCTCCCTTGTATCAGTCCCCCCTCCCCCTTCTATTATCATCATCCCTATTTGAACTTCCTTATAGGGTAAGATAGATTTCTATATCAAACTGAGTACATTTGTTGTTCCCTCTTTGTGCAAATTTTGATGAGAGTAAGGTTTAAACTTTGCCCATATCCCCTATCTTCCCCTCCATTATGATAATTTTTATGCCTCTTTGTGTATGTATGCTTGTTCGCCCCATTCAGTTTCTCCCCTCCTACTTCTTCCATGCAATTTCTTTTTACCCCTTTATTTTGTTTTCTGTGGTGTTGTATCATCAATGTCACTTTATGACCACACCCTCTGTATACATATACTCTTTCTAATCATTCTTACATTATAGTTTTTTAGACTTACAAATATTATCATACCTTAAATATTACCTTATGACCACTTCTTTATATATACTCCTAATTGCACTAATAATTATTTTTACAATAAAATTATTGAGACTTACAAATATTATAATATAGAACTAGAAACCGTGTAACCTTATTAAATTTTGTACAGTTTTTCTTTATTGCTACTTTTTACCTTTTTATATTTCACTTGAACATTGTATTTGGAAGTCAAATTTCCCATTCATCTCTGGCCTTTTAATAAAAAATGCTCAAAATTCCTCTATTTCATTAAATATCCATTTTTCCCATTTAAGATTATATTCAATTTTGCTGGGTATGTAATTCTTGGTTGTAAACCTAACTCCTTTGCCTTCCAGTATTATATTCAAAGCCCTATGATTCTTTAATGTGGAAGCTGCCAAATACTGTGTGATTCTGACTGTAGCTCCATGGTATTTGAATTGTTTCTTTTTGTTTGCTTGCAATACTTTTTCTTTGATCTGGGAGTTTTGAAATTTGGCTATGATGTTCCTGGGAGTTTCCATTTTGGGATCTCTTTCAGTCAGTGATTGGTGGATTCTTTCAATATCAATTTTGCCCTCTGGTTCTAATATTTCAGGGCAATTTTCCTTGATAAGTTCTTGAAAGATGTTGTCCAGGCTTTTTTTTTTTTTTGGTCATGACTTTCAGGTAGACCAATAATTCATATATTATCTCTCCTGGATCTATTCTCTAGGTCAGTTGTTTTTTCAATGAGTAATGTTACATTTTCTTCTTTTTTTTGCTTTTCTGCTTTTGTTTTACTGCATCTTGGTGTCATATAGAGTCACTAGTTTCCATTTGTTCAATTTTAATTTTTTTTTTTAGTGAGGCAATTGGGGTTAAGTGACTTGCCCAGGGTCACACAGCTAGTTAAGTGTTAAGTGTCTGAGGCCGGATTTGAACTCAGGTACTCCTGACTCCAGGGCCGGTGCTCTATCCACTGCGCCATCTAGCTGCCCCTCAATTTTAATTTTTAAAGGATTACTTTCTTCATTGAATTTTTGTAATTCCTTTTACACTTGGCTAAATGTGTTTTTTAAGGATTTATTTTCCTCTGAATGTCCCAGAGACATTTCAAAACAAACATGCCCAAGGCAGAATTCATAATCTTTTCCCAAAAACCTTCCCCTCTTCTGAACTTTCCCATTTCTATTTTGAGCCACACCTTCATTACAGGCACACAGGTTTCCTACTTTGGCATTACACTTGACTCCTCACTCTCCCTGATCCCTCATATCCAATTTGTTGTCAAAGCTTTTCTTTTGTACCTCTGCAATATCTCTCATATATGCTCCCTTCTCTCAATTTATAAAATCATCAGACTAGTTCAGTATTTTACTACTTCTCACCTAGACTACTGCAATAGCCTTTTATGGTTTCCCTGCTTCAACACTCCAGTCTATCTTCCAAATAAGTAACCTTAGGTTACTTCCTTAGGTCCAGTTCTTACTGTGTTATTCTTCCTCCCAATAAACTCCAGTGATATCCTATTGCCCCTACAGTAAAATACAATCTTTTCTGTTTGGCACTGAAAGCTCTTCACCCTCTTGTCCTAAACTATCATTCCAGACTTATCACAAAAGATTCCTTCCCTGGACTCTATGGTTGAGCCAAGATGACCTTCTTACTGTTCTTCACATATGCTACTCCATCTCCCATCTCCAAGTCTTTGCACTAGCCACTCACCATGCCATGAATGAACATATTCCTCACCTCTGCTTCATACAATCCTTTCCCTCTATCAACACTAAGCTCAAGTGCTACCTTCTACATGGAGTCTTTCTTGATCCCCCAACTGCTGGTCTACTCTCTCCCCAAACTACCTTATATTTATTTTATATTTATTCACCATATACTTTTATATGTATGTGTTTTATCCTCCAATAGAATGTGAGCTGCTTGAAGACAGGAATGAGTTTATTTTTGCTTTTTTGTACCTCCAGTATCTGGCACAATACCTACTTACAGTGCTGGGCCTGGAATCATGAAAACTCAGGACTCATGGTTCAAATCCAACCTCAGACACTTACTAGCTTCGTAACACTGAGAAGGTCACTTAATTTCTGTTTGGTTCAGTTTTCTCAAATGTAAAATGAGGATAATAACAACAACTACTTCACTAGGCTGTTTTTTGGATCAAATGAAATAATATTTGTAAAACATTTAGCACAGTACCCACCACACACTGTAATTGTTGTAATTGTTATTCAGTCATTCAATCATATCTGACTCTTTGTGACCCCATGGACCACAGTAAGCCAAGCCCTGGCAGAGGTAAGTGATTTGCCTGGGATGACACAGTTAGGGATTTGAATTCAGATCATCCTAAGAATGTCTCTATTATTTACGTAACAAATGTTTGTTGATTGATTAAACAATTGAATGAATTCCAGTTTAGCTATTTACTACATTTGTGACTTTGTGGAAGTTAATAAACCTCTATGCCTAAGTAAACTGTAAGCATTGAGCTAGGTGATACCAAGGGTTGCATCTATCTATCAAGCCTATGAATGAGTAAGAATCCATTGGAAAGGCTGAATGAACACTAACAACAGGTCATTCCAAAACTAAGCAGTGTACTTATTGTGGTGAAGCAAAAGGGGACATTTATTGTCTGAGTGGAGAAGTTGGGTAGGAAAAAAGGTGCTGAGGAGTGACATTGATGTCAAAGACAAAAGGCAAGAATAAAACATTTTTAAAGGGTAAAAGCAAATTTTTTAAAAGGTGCAAGGGTTGAGTCTTGGACCAGCATCACCCCCTTGTGGCAGAAAGAATAACCATTCAGGATTATCATCTATCATATCTCAGGGCTTCATGTACAGCTCCTCTGGTGTTTCAAGTCACTGTGTCACTCATAGCACAGAAGTATACAGCCACATCGCTCACTTCAACAGATGGTTTCCTTAGGTTGAAGGATTTATTGTTCTTGTTAAATTCTGCTTCAAAACCTTTGCTACCTCTGACCATGCTGTTTCCTGCATAATATCTCAGGAGCAGCTGGAAGCTTCCTTTGGGATATTGAACATACCAGAAGAAAGTGGGGGGTCCCAGTATATGAGGCAGTACATTTCAACTCCAAGGGGTCCTTTTCAGATATGGTGACCTGATCTTCAGGCTGGGTCACTGTTTGTGCTCTTGTTTCTCCTGTAACATCAAGGTAATAATCAATAAATTGGCACAGAACCCCCCTGCTGAAGACAGTCCTATCTGTAAGGAGATTTTAAAGAAGATATCTGTAGATTGATAGCAGTAGAATAAATTGTTACTCACTCATTGAAAAGAGCATCAAAGTCACTAGGACAGAGGCCAAGGTCATGCCTGAACAGTGAGGATGCTGAGGCTTCAGTATCAGTCAAAGGTGCAGGAGGTGTGACTTAGAAATTCTGAGTCTGAAGAAATTGGGTCTTGGAAGAAAGAAGAGACTGCTTCTCTGGGACTCCTTATGTCATCACAGTTCAAGGAACCACATGCAAGTGGCCCTACTTTACAAAGCCTGGATGCTTTCTGGCTTCTGATCCCTCTCAGTAGTCACTCTGTGTCAGGAGAATTCTTAGTCTGGGCACTTCATGAAGTAAGACAAGCAGGCTTCTACCAAAGTGAGGAGCCTGTGATGCCTCATCATTTACAAGTCACTCAGCTTGAGCAGCTCTGCCCTCTGGAGGCCATACGCAGAAATGCAGTTCTATAGACCATGATTTCTAAATCTTTCTAACTTCCTCAAGTGTGGTCTGTGATCCCCATATGGGGTCATGTAACTGAATGTGGGGGTCACAAATAACTTGGCAATAGTAAAAGTTTATGTAAACCTATTTTATATACCTATATACCCAGGATCATGAAGAGTTTTCAATGGCAAACAGAAAAGATTATATTTTACTGTAGGAGCAATAGCATATCAATGGAGTTTATTGATAGGAGGAGTAACACAGTAGGACCTAGACCTAAGGAAGTAACCTAAGGTTACTTATTTGGAAGATAGATTGGAATGTTGAAGCAGGGGAACCAATTGAAAGTCTATTGCGATAGTCTGGGTGAGAAGTAGTAAACTGAACTAGTATGATGACTGAATTGTGAGAAGTGGTCAGATGTGAGAGAGATTGTGGAGGTACAAAGAAAAGCTTTGGCAACAGACTGGGTATGGGGGATGAGGGAGAGTGAGGCATCAAAGGTCACTTTAGAAGATAAGCATCTTGAGAGCAACTGCTACTTTCTACTTCTTTTTGTATTTCCAAGGCTGACCACAGTGACAGGAGCATAGTGTTTAATAAATGCTTATTGATTTGCTTTGTTGCCACTAGAATTTCTAAACATTAAGACATTGCAGGCTAAAAAGAAAATAGGGGGGAAGAAAACAATCTTTATTTATTTAATTTTTGTGAGGCAATTGGGGTTAAGTGACTTGACCAGGGTCACACAGCTAGTAATTGTTAAGTGTTTGAGGCCAGATTTGAACTCAGGTCCTCCTGAATCCAAGGCTAGTGCTCTATCCACTGCGCTACCTAGCCTTTACACCACAAAATAATCAATCAACAATTTTTTGTCAAGCACTTAACATGTGTCAGACACTGTGCTAAATGTTGGGGATACAAGTATAAAGAATGAAATATTCCCTTCTCACAAAGAATGTACATTTTAATGGAGAGAGACAGAAAGAGAGGGAGAGAGAGACAGAGACAGAAAGAGGGAGAGAGAGACAGAGAGAGAGAGAGAGAGAGAGAGAGAAATGTGGGGAGGGAGAGGGAGAGAGAGTAGAATTCAGGTTACAAACATAAATATGCACAAACACACACACATACATATCAGCATTTTTGATGTAGCAGTGAATTGGTACAACTATTTTGGAAAACAATTAGAAATTCTACACATAAAGAGGCTAAAACATCACTACCCTTTGATCCAGAAATTCCCCTGCTAAGCAGGTACAGAGAAAGAAGTCACTGACAAAAAGAAAACCTCCATACACACCAAAATATGCCAAGCAGTATTATTTTGTGTTAGCAAAGAACTGGAAACAAAGTAGATGCCCACCAATAAGAGACATGCTAGAAAATGTAATGGGATACTATTACTATATGGTAAAAAATTAGCGTGGTTCATATATCAAGGAAAATTGTTCACTAGCTCGTAAAGAGTTTACTATGTTTCTGATTCTTCCAGGGACAAGTTATAACTGCATGTTCTGAAAATGCAGATTGGTTACCCTGATCATTAAAGGAGAAAGTAAAAGTACTGAGAACATACAGTATTATTATATATTTTATATATACATACACACATGTGTGGGTATGTATGTATATGTATATATTATATGTGTGTATGTATATATAAAATATATAATAATACTGTATGTTATTTTTTTTGCAGGGCAATGAGGGTTAAGTGACTTGCCCAGGGTCACACAGCTAGTTGAGTGTCAAGTGTCTGAGGCTGGATTTGAACTCAGGTCCTCCTGAATCCAAGGCCAGTGTTTTATCCACTGCGCCACCTAGCTGCCCCAATACTGTATATTATAATACAGATATTATCTATCATATAAAATATATAATACATAATATTGTCTTTTATATTATATATTGTATGCTATATAATGTTTCTATTATAATATACTGTATTGTTATATATTATACCAGTACATTATAATATCTTGTGGTACATATTATAATGTGTCTATATCATATATGATATTATATATTATAATATTACATAGATTATGAAGACATAAACTTTGGAGATTGAACATTCAATTTAGGCAATGAGTAATATGTCAGGTTGGCTGAAGTGTAGAGTATGGGAAGAGGAATATTAGGAAACAAATTTTATCTGTGAGCTAGATTTTGGAAAGCTTTAAGTATCAGGATAAGGAGTTTTCATTTTATCCTAAGGGTTATATGGAGCCATTAAAGCGTTTTGAGTAGAGAAGTAACGTGAACAATTCTCCATCATAGAATTATTGGTGGGCATCTATTTAGTGTTAAGGGCTAAAATTCTAGCTAAACTGTCTAAAATATCTAATGAGTGGTCGCCAATAAATTATAAGCTTTAGCAAGAGTTAGACTTTTAAGCATTTATTAAGGAGAATAAGAATTTTGGTAAAGAGAAAGAAAGGCCTAGATTTCTATCTATTAAAGGGAGAGCACATTTCTAGCTCCGCTCTCCACCAGAGTCCTCAGGAAAGAGCCCGCAACCGAGCGCCAGTCTCTTCCTTCCTCCTCCCACTAGTCTGCGTCACTTCCTGATGCCAAAGAAAAGACTCCTGGTCTTGCCCTCAAAGACCTTCGCTTCATGGGCAGAACTCTTCTACAGTAAGTCTCCAGCAGGTGGCGTTATTCCAATCGTTACATTAGAATATACACTGTAGTTGGAAGAAGCTGTTGTAATAGTATACAGCCCTCTGGGGGAGGAAATGAAGGCCTTTGAATAGCTAAACCTTAAGGAGTTTAAAGAAATCCAAGTAACATGTGTGTTTTTTAATTTTGTTTTGATTTTGTGGAGAAGACTAAAGTTTCCTAAAGGGGGAGGAGAGGTTTTCTAATCACATCCTTCTCCCTTACTGATGCATGAATAAACAATATTTGGGTTGGACAACTACACTTAGTAGGTGAGAGATGATGTAGTTAAAGTATGCTAATGGATTTGTGAGAGAGAATATAGAAGTAGAATTGACAAGACTTGGCAAGTGATTGGATATGGTGGGTGAAATTGAGAAGAATCAAGAATGACTTAGTCTAAGAATCAAGGATGACTTGGGCAGCTGGTGGTGCTTTTAACAGAAATAAGTGAATTTAGAGGAGGAAAAAGTATAAGCTGAGAAGATGAGATCTGTTTTAGACTTGCTGAATTTGAAATGCTAATAGCACATCCAGGTCAAGATGTCTAGCAAGGCATTGGCCATTCAGGACTAATGTTCATGAGAGAGGATATATAGATTTGGGAGTCATCTATATAGAGGTAGTAATTGAACCTATGGGATGCTTTGTAATCACAAAAGAGAAGAGGGCCTAGAACACCAATGTTGAGATGGTGGAAGATGTAAGGTGATCCTGCAAAGGAGAATGAGGAGTAATCAGACAGATAGAACCAAGAGAGAGCAGTATCATGGAATCTAAAAAAGAAAAGAATATCCAAGATGAATGTGTGGTAAACAGCATTTAAGTCTGTAGAAAGGTGTTGGATTTATCAGTTGATAGATCATTAGTAACCTTGATCGTAATCTATTACATACACATGTATACATATAGAAGAAAGAACTCATTACCCCATGAGGGAAGGAGTAAGCTGATCTGTTTTTGAACAAAGGACGGTAATTTGTATTATTTTAGGTAGTATTTAGACAAGCAGTTAGTAGGCAAAGTATACATCTGGTATATATTGTCAGGACTGGGGATAGCCAAACAAGATGATGTGAATTCTAGAGCATAGAAAGAGGCAGAGATTATGATGAGTGTGCTTTCTCATGAGAATACTGAATGAGTTCAGAGAGAGTTTGAAGACTAGGTCACCATGTTAATCACTTTTTATGTCCTACCAATATTATGTTCATCATACTCTTAGAAGAACAGTATCTATACATGTAGGTTTCAGGGTTGGTTTGCTAGTATCCCATGGAATAAATATTTAAATATAGAGCAAGCATTGAGGAATATTGTAAAATGAGATTTTGTCTAGTGAAATAATCTGAAACATGGACATAAATGATCTTACTTATAGGTTGAAGGGCCCTAAAGAGTTAATGAAAGGCAACCAAATCAATATAACTTATCTTGTATCACTGGAAAGAGCATGGATCATGATATCCTTTGTACAGATAATGGAGGCACAACATGATTGGTGACTTGCTCAAAGTTAAACTGTAAAGGGCTGGAACTGGAGTAGTACCCTGGTCTCTTCATCCCAAATCCAAGAGTTTTTCATCTGGATTATGGCCAAATATGAATTATGCCATTGCCATGGATACATTGAACTGTTTTCCATGATAAAATAACAGAGGGAAAATTGTTATAATAGAAATTCATGTCAAAATAACCTAGAAGTAGAAGATATGCTACCCATCATAAAATGTAGTAGTTGGCTATACCAAATATTGACTTATTCATACATCATGATGTAAGGGAGAAGGATGGGTTAAGAAAACCTCCCCTCCCACTAAGTCTCCTACACACACACACACACACACACACACACACACACACACACACACATTTTCCCTAGCTTGGATTTCTTGAGCTCCTCAGAGCTTAGCTATTTAAAGAATGCCATCCCTTCCCCCTCAGAGAGTTATCTAATTTGTATGATTAGTCAATCCTAGGTTGTGCTTTTTTGATTCAATCTCAGAGGTGTTCATACTTCATAAAGGCATCATCTTAACTTCTCATTGTCTATTATCTACTCTTTGCTTTCTGAAACTACAGAAACCCAGTGGGGAGGAAGGCAAATCAACTCACCTCACCCCTCCCATTATAAATTCAATAAAAATTTTAAGACTTTATCTTCATAACATTATTCTAGGTGCAAAAGAGAAATAAAACTTAATAAATCTTGATCCCTTTACTCAAGGTGCTACCTAGTATGGAAGAAGTTCACAAATAACCAAAATTTTAAAAAGTAAAATATCCCAAGAGACACAGAGAATAAGAAGAGTTCTAAGAAATAAGTTATAATGGAGAGGCTAAGGCAGCTAGCGGGGGGGGGGGGGGGGGGGGTAGGACTGGCCAGGGGGTGAGTATTAGGGAAGGCTTCTTGAAGGAGATGGCATTTGAGTTTATTCTTGAAGTTATAAATAGGACTTCCACTAACGGCTTTTAAGAACTTGTTAAGGAGCCTTTAAAATATCTTCATGAACACTTTTAAAAACCTGACTCTCATATTATCCTATTAGGAGAATTGCACATTTGTGTTCATTTGCAGAAAGGGAGAATGTAATAAATAGATGGCTAAGCTCCCTGATAGAGAATATGGCTAGAGCCCCAGATTCAGGGTTTATGCACAGGCTGCAGTTGCCTAGGAAGCACTGTGTACTTGCTGCACAGAAGTAGGT
Organism: Dromiciops gliroides; assembly: GCF_019393635.1. Lineage (NCBI taxonomy): Eukaryota > Metazoa > Chordata > Mammalia > Microbiotheria > Microbiotheriidae > Dromiciops > Dromiciops gliroides. Next base: position 178,002,062 of record NC_057862.1, read on the forward strand.
GCCTGAGTCTCCAGACTGAGAGGTAGAGATGTTCAAGGAGAAGTGTTTGGCTCCTTTGTTGAGGTGAAATGTGAATCTTCCATCTTGTTTTGTAGCCACATTTGAAAACAATTGTATTAGCAACTGAGGACCTTTCCCATGATAGTGATGGTACCAGAAAAAGTAGTCAAAAGTAGAATCTGTATAAGTGCAGTTCACAATGGCATTTCCTCCTTCTTGGACTGTCAAGGATAAAGGAGTTTGTTGCACTTTGTTTTGGCTGGTCACCCCTGGGGAAAAAGACAAAGTCATCATTACTCTTCAGAATTCATATTTTCTTCCTACAGTTCCCAAAGAAAAACTCATGGCTGAACTCCTTCCTCCACCCCTTAGCATTGTGTGTCTTTTAGATGTTGCACGATCAGATTTATAACTATAAAAGATCTTAGAGACCAATTAGTTTAGCAATTTCACTTTACATTTTCTCTTTTTTATTAGAAACTTAACAATCAACTCAACCACAAATATTTTAATGTAAAAAAGAACAAAAACAAATACTATCTAGCAACCCATGAACTTGTATCAACATACAGTTTTTTAAAAGGAGTATGTTGAATTATTTAGTAAGGGAGTAACAAAATTGTCGTGCTTTGTTCCATTTGGAACATTTTCGATTCAAAAACAATTTTTCAGATGAGGTAACTGGGGTCCCAAAAAGTTAAGTGACTTACCTAAGGTCAAACAGTGAATCATACTCCCTTACTCCATATCCAACACTCTTTGCTTTATACCACTCTATGACCCATTACCTTATTCACATCACCAGAATCAACACCACCACCACCCAAATTTACCACTAAGCTGAAGAAACAGGATCAATAATGAAAGTCCTAAGAACTTCTCCATTCTTTCTCCCCAGGAAGCTTCAGAAGGAACTCTGTGGGCTTAGATGCTGAATGGGTTCCTCAGACATAACCATGGTTTCCTTTCTTATTTCTTTTGCTGCTTCAGAAAACATAACTCCTCCCTGCCCAATCAGAGTCATCTCTGTTACCTAGCACAGCTCAAGCTGTCAGTCATACTCTCTGTCACAAGTACACAATCAACATTATAATTTCCAGTTTCTTATGAAAATAGAAGCACTGCCCTCTTCAGGCCAAACATAGCATTGCTGAAGGTATGGCCTATGACATCCTAGATTGACTTCCCCAATGCTTTCCCCATCTCTGGGCATTTTCACTGGCTCTCCTCCATGCTTGGAATGCTTTCCCTCTCATCTCCACCTCCCAGCCTCCCTGGTTTCCTTTCCCACTAAAAGCTTATGTTTTACAGCCAGACTTTTCAAATCCCCTTTAATTCTAGTGTCTTCCTTCTGTTGACTATTTCCAATTTATCTTGTAGTGTAGATAGCCTATTCATACATCATTTTTCCATATTGTCTCCCACATTAGACTATGAAAGCTTTGAGGGCAAGGTATGGTCTTTTGCATTTCTTTGTATCCACATTACTTAGCATAGTGCCTGGTACATAGTAGACATAATAAATGTTAATTGACTATTTACTTGCTAATTCATTAAGAAGGGTATATCTGCAAGGAACTTTAGATATTCCTCCTCCTTTTATAAAGTAGCTCCATATAGGAAAGGAGGAGTAATTTAGGACCATTGACTCACCACCAACAATTTGTTAAGGTCAGGAAAGTGAGGAGAGAGAAAAAACCACAGAGGAACAGAGAGCAGAATTCCAGAGAATCATGAACAGAGTCAGGAGACATGACTGGGCATGCCTGCTCTGAGCATTGCTTCAAATGGAAGGTCTTGGAGGAAGTCCCCAATTAGAGGAGGGGGCTACCTGGACAGAGGGATCTACCAGTGAGAGAAGACTAAACCTTCCAAGGTGAGAAGGCACTGGAACAGGATGCTATATTTCAAAGAACACAGGTCAAAAGGAGTGAAATCGTTATCTTAGAGTTGGCAATATGTTATAATAGAGCCTTGAATTTGTAGTCACTAAACTTGGTTTTGTATCCTGGCTCTGCTACCTGTGCAAAATTGGGGCAGTCACTTCTCCAAAGATTCTCTTTCCTTATCTGTAAAATAATGTTGGAAAACTTTTAAATCCTAAACCCAGGTTCAAGCCTCATCAACTGAAAACAACAAGAAATATGCCAAAGAAAGTAAAAGAACAATAAAACAAGAGGAAAAGAAAGAAAATCTTCACAAGTACATTTTCTCAGAAAACCATTAAAACAAGGAAAACAATTAGGAAGGGGAAAATAGGCCCTAATACATGTATGAACATGGTAGATAATTAGTTGGGATGAAACAAGGTCTAGGGCTGCCTAGAGGGCTGTGGTAAGGATTAACTCCAAGTAGTTCTCCCAAAGATGACTTCCAAAGTAAGTAGATGGTGGAGGAAGTGGGGATTTTGTGCACATTCCAGTCAGGAGGGTCTCTGTTCCTGATAGGGAAAGGCATGCAGTGACAGAGAAGTTAACAAGATAGCCACACTAGATAGACCAGGATGTCTTCACGTATGACTGAAGAAAAAGTGATAAATTGAAGAGCTAGGACTAGGTGCAAAGTGAGTGGTAACTGTCTTGTTTTGTCATTGTTTGCTTTTTTTTCTCCATTGGAAAATTGGCAGAAATCATTAAATTCTTGAAAATATTTGAATAAGCTATCTGCAAATATGCAAAATTAATAAGAAAAAATATGTTATAATCATAATCTTTCTTAGGAGTCCCCTGAGCATGAATGATTATATTTAATAAGAGCAATGCACCAAGTACTGTGCCTGAGGAGACAACTACAACAGCAAGAATATTCCCATCCTCAAGAAGCTTACATCCTAGTGGGGGAAGACAACTTATGTGTATGTGTGCGTGTGTGTACACATGTATATGTGTGTATATGTATGTATATATTTGTGTACATGTGTGTGTATATGTGTGTGTCTCAGTGGCCAGGCAAGGATATTTGGATTTGGGATGTCAGCAGAGTTGGTGATTGGAACCATAGCAGAGTCAACTTTCCTTTCCTAAGGAAAGTGCAAGAGGTAGAAAGTGGGAGGAGTGGGAAAAGGAACAAATACAGGAATGGCAAAGAGATATCTAGGATAGATAAACAGATAGGATGTGAACTGTGGTAAGGACCTGGAACCAGCTGGATATAGTGGGTCAAGTATGCTTGGATTAGCTGACTCATATGTGGTTGTGGTTGTTTGTACTTCATTCTCAAAGAGGATCATGATATCAGGACGTGATGTCATGACTTCCAGTGAATTGGATTTAAGTGAGGGAAGGCTGTACAAAGTTGCCAGCCTCACTCTCTCCTCTGGAGCCATCTGGGTTCTATGGCAAGATATACACACACATGTGTGTATATGCATATATATATTTATATGTGTGTATGTATGTGTGTATATATACATGTATAAGTGTGTGTATATACATATACACATACACATACACATACACACACACGCACACACACGCACACACACACACACACACATATATATATATGGAGACTGGATATGGCCCTGATTGTTTAAGGCTATTGAGGTTAGGTGACTTGCCTAGGGTCACACAGACAGTAAGTGCCTGAGGTCAAATTTGAATTCAGGCCCTCCCAACTTCAGGGCAAGTGCTCTATCCACTGCACCACCTGCTTACCCCAGCTGACTCATCTATCAGGAAAACATAGCCCCAGGGTTGTGGTTCCAAAATAGAACAGATTAAATCACCCAGGGTTGTTTCTCCTTAGGAAACCATGCAATCACTCTAAGAAATGACGATGCAAAACCACAGTTACCACCAGAATGGAAATCACACAGTAATGCCCTTAGGAAGAAGAGACACATAAGAATGGCTGGTGATTTTCTGGTACAAAGACCAATCTTTCAAGCCTTTCATGGGCTTCCTGTCCTCAAATTAACTGAATTACCTATTCTGTTTATTCATTGTATTCCCTCGTAGGATGTAACCTCCATGAGGAAGGATCTGCTATTCATTTTGGTCTTTGAATTCTAACATTTTGCTTTGGACATAGTAGGTACTTAAGAAATGTTTGTTGAATTGAATTTGCTAACCTCAGAGGAGTAACATAAGATCTGCTGCCATCCAAGGGCATTAATGAAGGATGTGACAGAAGGTTTCCCAAGATTTCTCAGCCCTGAAGACCACAACCCAATCCTGTTGATTCATGAGAGAACAAACGATACGGCCACTTATGGTAGCAAAGGCATGGCACCAAAGAGGATGCCCACCATTTGTTGTACATAGATGTAATGGAATAAGACTTTGCCATATGAAATAATGAACATGATGAATAATATAGAGAAATGTGGAAGGACATAGGAATCTATTCAAAGGGAAGTAAGTAGAGCCAAGAAAACAATATTCACAATGACCCCAATCTAAATAGAAAGAACAACCAACAGAGCAATCAAAATTAAACTTGCACTATTACAAAGAACAAGCTTAACTTCAAAGAAGAGATCTGAGAAAATACATCCCCTCATCCCAACACATGTGCAAGGTAGGAGAGGGGGGAAATGCACAGAATTGGAACATGGCTTATATTGTTAGGTATTTTAATGTACTTACCAGTTTTGCTGATTTTTTTTCTCTTCCTCTTTTTTTTTTTTTTTGCTTTGTTATAAGTGATGGTTCTCTGTGAACAGGAAAAATGGATATAGGGGGAAATTTAAGCAATGTAAAAACAAAAGATAATACTAAAACTTGCTTTAGGAAAAAATTACACACTGTCAGAAGGTTAAAAATATTTCTAGGGCTTATGTACTTCTATGTAAGAAACTGAAGCTCATCTTAGGAGCACAGATGCTATTTTCAATATTCAACAATACCATTCAACAAGCATTCACTAGACAACACACTGTGCTAAGCACTAGGCATACAAGTACAAAAATTCATTGTGTATGGAAACAGTGTCTTTTTTGGAGAATCTTGCATTTTAGGAAGTAGAGGAAGGAAAGACAGTATGTACATGAAGAAATAAATGCAAGGCAATTTGAAGACAGAAGAAGCATAAAAGATTGGAGGTAACAGAAAGCACCTGAGCAGAGCCTCTAAAGAAGCTAAGGGTTTTAAGAGGTGAGAGTGAGGGTGGAGTGTATTTCAGACACACTATAAAAAGGTAGAGAGGTGGGAGATAGTATATCACATTTGAGGAATAACTAACAGGCCCCTTTCACTGAAAGGTAGGGTATACACACGGAGTAACATGAAATAAATCTAGAGAAGTACATGATCATCATATTATGTACAACTTTGAAATGTCAGGTTACACAGTTTACAATTTATTCTAGAGGCAATAGAGATCCACTGAATACTTTTGAGCTGGCTAGTAACCTCCTGTAGCCTGTATCTTAGAAATCCTAATTTAGTAGCTATGTGGAAAATTGGAGAAAGAAGAGACTGTACACAGGAACAAATATCTCCAGTGTCTTTGCAAAAAAAATTATATATAAATATATATATGGTCACAAAGAATCAGACATAACTGAAACAACTGAAGAACAACAAATATATGTGTATATGTACATGTATAGTCAGGTTGATTCTGTATCTTCTTTTAATTAATCCTATTTACAATTAATTAATTTGGTCCTGTAACTACCTAAATCATGATTCTTATTCTCTGAACTTAGTGGAGAAATTGAGCTGTCCAGTAATAAGTTAAGTTTAGAAATCTAGTCCTCTTTTTATCACTGTTCTGTTCTGGTGTCAAAGAAGTCTGTTGCCCTTGAAGGAGGCAGGTGGACACCAGGGAATCTGGTCTAGTATCCTTATACCACCAAGTTATCCTTCAAGGATGTCTCATTTGTTATCCAAAGAACTCTGGTTTACTCTCTCCTTCCTTCCTTATAGATGAAGCTAGACTAGAAAAATTAACATTTCTTAATCAGAGGAGGGAAGGAGGAGGTTGTTGCTAGCCCTCATTCCCAAGTCTTATTTTCTTCCATCTATGATGTTAGCCTTTCTATTTTCTGTATTCCTTCAGACAATAAAAGAGAGCTGGCCCATCATTAAGCATCTTAACTTTGCTGGGGAAGCTGAGATCCTATTTACTGGTAAATATTCACTTTTTAATAAATTGATTCTGCTTGGTACTGTATGCCCCACTCTATGTTAATTTTAACTGTTACTATATAGAAATATATATTCATACATATGTATATAAATGCACACAAACATTATATATATGAAAAAGTTAGTGCTAAAGAAACTAATTTTTAAAATCATTATCATTAATGTAAACAATATTGATTTAGCTCTATAAATGCACTATTCTGCTAGTGTTGCTATGGATTGTAAGAGAAGACAGTGGAAGCTAGAAGAATTATTAAAATGCTATTTCACAAAATGTCAAGCAGGCAGGAAACAAGTATTTGTTAAATACACTACTGTAGGGGGGCAGCTAGGTGGTGCAGTGGATAAAACACCACCCCTGCATTCAGGAGAGGCTGAGTTCAAATCTTGCCTCAGACACTTGACACTCACTAGCTGTGTGACCCCGGGCAAGTCACTTAACCCTCATAGCCCTGAGAAAAAAAAAGAATATATAACTACACTATAGTGTCCCAAGCACTGTGCTAAACACTTTGCAAACCATATCTCAAATTATCTTTACATCAACTTTGAGGGATAGATGTTATCCTTATACCGATTATACAATTGAGGAAATTGAGACAGACAGAGATGAAATAACTCGCCTAGGATGACACAGCTAGTAAATGTCTGAGACCAAATTTGAAGTCAAATCTTCCTGACTCCAGACCCATCACTCTAGTTGCTATGTCACATAGTAGTTCTAAAGGGCTGCATTGGGAATAGAGATAAAAGAATAGTTGTGAGAGATGTTGTAAAGCAAGTATAGAAGGGGTTGGTAACTAATTAAATATGAGAAGTACGGGAAAGGCAAATATAATTCCAACTCTTCAAATAATATAGACAAAGGGAATGCTATTGTCACTGAGGGAGGAATAGGTGAAAAGAAGTAGTCGGTTTGGAGTAAAATTTAATAAGCTCTATTTTTCAACATGTTGAGTTTGAAATGATTAGGGAGACATCAATGTTGAGGTATTTTATAGCCTTTTGGAAATGTGGTTTGTGGTTTAGAAGGGGTCAGGAAAGGAGCTACAGTCATCTGTTTAAAAGTGGTAGTTGAAGGCATGGTAGTGAATGAGACAGCCAAGAGGAAAAAAGCTTAGAGATAGAAAGGAAACAACCAAGGACAGATCTTGAGAAGACACTCATCTTAAGAGAAAAGAATGAAGACCCTATGAAGACAGACAGGAGACAAACAAGACATTGTTTCTGGGGAAGTAGAAAATTCAATTGAAATGAGATCAGCAGAGGGGCAGCTAGGTGGCACAGTGGATAAAGCACCAGCCCTGGATTCAGGAAGACCTGAGTTCAAATCCAGCCTCAGACACTTGATACTTACTAGCTGTGTGACCCTGAGCAAGTCACTGAATCCTCATTGCCCTGCCCAAAAAAGGAAGAAGGAAGGAAAGAAAGAAAGAAAGAAAGAAAGAAAGAAAGAAAGAAAGAAAGAAAGAAAGAAAGAAAGAGATGAGATGAGATGAGCAGATCCCATTAACTATTTGGATAATAACTTGTGTCCTAGTGTTCTGTGTCATTGTTTCTTGTGTGCTTGTGAATTTTATGCCTGTTGGGGACAGAGCCAAGATGGCAGAGAAAAAGCAGTGATTTCTCAGAACACTCCACACAACCCCTCCAAATATCTTCAAATAATGCCATAAGACAATTCCTAGAGAAGCAGAACCCACAAAAGGATAGGATGAGATCATTTTCCAGACAAAGACAGCTTAAAGGGTTGGCAGGAAAGATCTGTTGTACCAGGTGAGATTGGAAAGCAGACCTGTACAGGCCACACCAGCACAGATCCAGCCCCAGGCAGGCCCTATCACAGAGGAACTTTGCTATCAGCTGTGGCAGCAGCTCCTTCTGGAACTTAGCCCATGGATGGTTGGGGATTTGAGCAGTTGGCCAGGGAGAGATTACAGAGGTCTCTGCTGGCACTGAAGCAGGACTCTGTTCTTTTTCCTGGGCTCAGATACAGGTCACAGTCTTGGATGGCAGCCCAGGTCAGGGAGGTATACAGAAACACCAGAGCTTGCAGCCACAGTGGAACAGGATTCTCATCTGTGTCAGACAGCAAATAGGCCTGTGGTTGCTTGCAGACCAGAGCACAGGCCAGGGAAGTGGTGAACCTGCCTCTCCTTAAATCATACCGTCTTGCATTCCCTGAAGCTTGGAACAGTGCACCCTGGAAGTAGAGCCCCACTTTAAGAAGGAGTTAAAAGTAAAGAAATAGGCTGGTAAAATGATCAAACAGAAAAAAAATGCTGGCCCTAGATAGTTTCTTTGGTGACAACGAAGATCAAGATACACCCTCAGAAGAAGTTAACAAAGTCAAAGCTCCTACATCTGAAGCTTCCAAGAAAAATATGAATTGGTCTCAGGCCATAGAAGTACTCAAAAAGGACTTAGGAATAAAATTTATGAATTTCCTGCATCACTCTTATTTCTCTTTCCATTTTTACCTCTACCTCTCTTACTTTATCTTCAGTCTTGTCTATCTGCTCAACAAATTAATTCCCAACCAAATCAGTACAGAGAGCTCATCTTCAAGTATATCAAGGGAAGTCATATGGAAGAAAGATTCTATCTGTTTTGCTTAGCTCAAGCACAAAACTATGAACAGTGAGTAAAAATTACAAGGCAAATTAAGGCTTATTATAAGAAGAAACCTTCAATAAATGAGAGTTGTACAAAAGTGTAATGGGTTTCTTCAAGACTTCCTGGGCTTCCCCTAAACTAAAATCTTTCTCTCCTCTAACACAACCCTGATGTCTCACTCTCAAATAAAAACCTGGCTTCATACTGTACTTTACTAAGAAGATAGAGTCCATTCAATATGAATTCCCTTTTCATTTTAAATCCTCTTGATATCATTCCCCACTCTGTCCTTCTCTACTCTGTTCTCTTATAGTGATGTGGCCCTTTTCCTTAGCAAAGCCAACCATTCTACACATCCCCTTGACCCCATAGTCTCCCAACTTCCTCCAAAAATCTTTTCAGCCATTTTCTCTCTCTGCATAATCTTCAATCTCTTTTTATCTACTGTATCCTTTTCTGTTACCTACAAATGTGGCAAAGATTCCCCATTCTTAAAAACAACAACAAATTCGCTAGCTCCTGCTAACCCTCAGATTCCCAACCTCTCTCTCCTCCATTTCATAACCAAACTCTAAGAAAAAGTCATCTACATGCCTTACCTCCACTTTCTCTCCCTTCAATTCTCATTTCTAAGCCATTTATAATCTGTCCTCCACCATCATCATTCAATTGAAAGTGTTCTCCCCAAAGTTAACAATGATCTCTAAATTCCCAAAAGTAATGGCCTTTTTTCAATCCTTAGTTTTCTTGACCTCTTTCTCTAGAATTTTGTTCTATTCACCTCCTTCTCTTCCTGTATACTTTCTCCTCTCTGTTTTTCTGCCACTCTTTTCTCTTGGTTCTCCTCCTATCTATCTGAGCATTCCTCTTCAGCCTCCTTTACTCATTCATGAACCATATCTCAAGACTCTGTCTCAGGCTTGCTTCTAGTTTTGTCTCAACATTCCATCCTTTGCTGACTTTAGCTCCCATTAGGTTAATTAGCTAATCTCTGCAGATAGCTCCAAGATAACCAGCCCATCTCTCTCCTGAACTCCAATCCTACATCACTAACCACTAATTGCACATTTTGAACTGAATGTCCCAGAGACATCTCAAAACAAACATGCTCAGAGCAGAATTCATTATCTTTTCCCAAAAACTTTCCCCTCCTCTGAACTTCCCTATTTCTATTTTGAGCCACACCTTCCTTACAGTCACACAGGTTTATTACTTTGGCATGACTCCTCACTCACCCTCATCTCCCATATCCAATCAGATGCCAAAGCTTTTCTTTTGTACCTCCACAATCTCTCTCACATCTGCTCACTTCCCTCAATTCATAAAATCATCAGACTAATTCAATATTTTACTAATTCTCAGCTAAACTATTGCAATAGCCTTTTAATTGGTTTCCTTGCTTCAACATTCCAGTCTATCTTCCAAATAAGTAACCGTAGGTTACTTCCTTAGGTCCAGGTCTTACCATGTCACTCCTCTTCTCAATAAACTTCAGTGATATGCTATTGCCCGTATAATAAAATATAATCATTCTGTTTGGCATTGAAAGCTCTTCACTATCTGGCCCTAACCTATCATTCCAGACTTATCGTAAGATTCCTTCCCTGCACTCTATGGTTAAGCCAAGATGACCTTCTTACTGTTTCTCATATGTGCTACTCCATCTCCCATCTCCAAGTCTTTGCACTAGCCACTCACCATGCATATTATAGCTGTATGCAAAGGGCTATAAAAATGTACATACCTTTTTATTCACCAATACCACTGCTAGGTCTGTATCCCAAAGATATCCAAAAAGAGGGGAAAGGACCTATTTGTACAAAAACATTTGTAGCAACTCTTTTTGTGGTGGCTAAGAATTGGAAATCAAAGGAATACTCAACAAATAGGAATGGCTAAACAAACTGTGGTATATGATTGTAGTGGAATATTATTGTGCTATTAGAAATGACAAGTGGGATGATTTCAGAAAAACCTGGAAAGACTGACATGAACTGATACATAGTGAAGTGAACAGAACCAGTATATAGTAACCCCAATATTGTTCAATGAAGAACTATGAATGACTTAGTTATTCTCAGTAATACAATTATCAAAGACAATCCCAAAGGACTAATGCTGAAGCATACTATCCACCTCCAGAGAAATAACTGATATTAATTGAATACAAACTGAACCATGCTATTCTTTCATGTTTTATTCATTTTCTTGTACAAAATGACTAATATTGAATTTTTTATATAATTGCACATGTATAAACTATATCTAATTGCTTACTGTCTTGGGGGATGGGAGGTTTAGAATTTGGAACTCAAATTTTTTAAAATGTTAAAAAATTAGGGGGGAAATACTTTTTTTGAGTATACACATTGTTTCCCTAATGGAATATGCTTATTGTAGTGAGGTACAATTTCACTTTTATTTTATATCCCTAACACTTATCACAATGCCTGGCATTTATTAGATATGGGTGTAACGATTGGAATAACGCCACCTGCTGGATACTTACTGTAGAAGAGTTCTGCCCATGAAGGGAAGGTCTTTGAGGGCAAGACCAGGAGTCAGGAAGTGACGCGGGCTAGTGGGAGGAAGAAGGAAGAGACTGGCGCTGACTCTGGGTCTCTTTCCTCTGGACTCTGGCGGAGAAGGGAGCTAGAAATGTGCTCTCCCCTTAATAGATAGGAATCTAGGCCTTTCTCTCTCTCTTTACCAAATTCTTATTCTCCTTAATAAATGCTTAAAAGTCTAACTCTTGCTAAAGCTTATAATTTATTGGCGACCACTCATTAGATATTTTAGACAGTTTAGCTAGAATTTTACCCCTTAACAGATGGCTGACCACGAAGAGGAAAGCTGAACCTCACTTCTGATCTTCCGGTTGGGTAAGAAATTTCTCCTACCCTTTAAACTGCTAAGTACTGGCGCACTGGCTGTGTTTTCCCTTTAAATTTTTTCAAATGGAACTTTTAAACACACTAATTACCCTATTTTTGATTTTAGTCTGTTTAACCAGACAAATGGGAGATAAGATCATGTTAATGCTTTGTTTTTGTGGATTTTCTATTTTTCTTTTTATTTTTGTTAAAAGAGCCAGCAACTTACTCACACAAGGAAATATCTCTCCCTCTCCGAACCATGCTTTTTCAGAGAAACCTGAAGAGATTCCTGCAGCTTTTCCCAGTTCTAACACTAATTGTTGCTCTAATTTTGCATGCCTGGAGGCAATGACCCACCCTCTAGAAGCTTTTAATCCCCTAGCACCTGGAGGCAAAGTGGGGGAAGAGGAATCCAGGCCTGAGTTCAAAATCAAGTCTGATTCAAATTGCTCTGGTCCCTCCCCTCCTCTCCAGACCCCACCCTCTACTCCTCCTATGGCCAAGCCCATTGCTTCCCCTGCCTGGGAAGTCCAGAGATCTGATGCGCATGCTCAACTTTTTCTACCTGCATTTGCAGCTTCAGGCTCAGCCCTTCCCCGGCCTGGCTGTGCTTTTGAGACAATCTTAGAAAACTCTTTAAATTCCAGATATGCTCGTTTTGTTCATAATTTTGCTAACCTGCTTTTGTCTTTAATTAGTAATCTTATAAAGCATTTGTATGGTGAAAAGCCCGACAGACAATATAGAGGGGTTAAAGAAGAAAAACTTAAGCTGAATAAGAATGACAATCATCAACATAGTTCAAGACTCTGCTTCTTTTGCCATGGAAGGGTATATATTTTACAGAAATGTAGAAGTAAGCAGCAAGGTATTGATATGAGTATTGGGGATTTTAGATATCGGAATCAAAGGTGTTCTGAATTCACTCAGAGTATTAATATCAGTTCAGAGGTTACATAGGATTTCTATGCTATTACATATACATTTTGAAATTAATGGTATGGGTTTATTTTCATAGAGATTTTCATGCTTTTGAGATTGTGTCTTATACCTAGTTTCTAAAACAAGGAGAATATTTGTAAAAGCTTTTTATAGTCATGTGATCAAGTTTATATTTTATAATACTCTTATTGATATTAAGTTCATATTCATTTAGATTTCCTTAGTTTGAATTTCACTGTCTTTTATTGTTCCATTTGTATTTTCTTCTATTCATTTGTCTATCTAATTTTGAAACATTGCAAGATGGTTTTGATTTTATTATACAATGTTAATTCTAGGAGTATTGTGCTCCCATATTCCGAGTTGTTTGTTTTTGTTATTTTTTCTCAACTGATTATTTGATCAAACTCTTTAAAGCATTTCCCTGGCAAATTGTTTGCCATGGCAAGTGTAAATTGATTCTAGAAGTATTATTTTTGATAAGCATATTCCAAAAAAAAAAAGAGGGGAACATTTGTAAAAGTTTTCTTTGAGATTGTGTTGTGCTTTAACTTGTATTTAAATATGTTCAGATTTTTCAAAAAAGTAATTGTATACTAAGTTAAAAAAAAGGGGTATTATTTGAAATTGTTGCATAATTATATATTATATTCTGAGTCAAGATGTATTCACATTTTTTGCAATCATTTATTATCCTCAATTTTTAAATCCATATGAGACTTGGATTATGGGAACTTATCATTTAAGACATTAATTGCCTTTATTCTGAGTTATCAGATGCCAGTTGGCCAAGATGCCATCCAATCACAAGAGGAATACATGCAAGAGCAGACACTGAACTGTCACATGAGGGGAGACATGCATGAAGTCAAGGTATGGCCGAGGGAACGGCTTTTGACAAATGTTGAGGTTGGATTCTCTTGGTTTAATATTTTATTCTCTTTTTCCCCACAATATTGTACAGATGGCTGGAAGTATTCATCCCACCCATCTCACTTCTACACCTGGCTTCTATGCTCCCTCCTATATGCCTGATGCCATGGACATCTCAATCCCATGCATCTGATTAAGTCTGACTCAGTTTCTTCCAATATGTTCGGTGGCATGGACATATATTCCATCCACCTATTTTAAGCCTGGCATACTGTATGGGTAGTACATATTGCTCAAGTGTGGGAATGCTCATATCCCATCATTTCTCTGTTCTTTTATGGTAACCCCCATAATTATCTCAGGTGTCATGATAAATACACTGTTGAATTTGGCCTTGACATCTGTTACCAATTATATAAGATTTTAAAATTTCTCATAATGGCATGAGGATAATTAGGCAGATGATGCAAAAAGTGATGAAACAAAGATAAAAATTATTTTTAATAATTAATATCGCAGCAATTGTCTTCTCAATTACCCTCCATAAGGGGGGGACTATAGTAATATTATAATTTTAAAGAATGGTTCAATTTTTGTTTTATTATATGTTTCATGTGTAACAACTAAGATTCTGAATTCCCTTAGACATGTTTTTGAGAACTTTCATTGTTTGATTTGATTATTGACAAAGCTATTTTAAAGTTGTGTTAAGCTCAATTTTGTAGGAAATTTTTCTGGCTGATTACCAGCATCCACACATCAACCCCTGAAAAGACTTCCATTCCACGACTACACCTAGAGGACATCTAAGAAAAGACTTTCAGAGACTTTAAATGAACAGTTTTGATTTGTTGTTTTTGTTGTTTTTTTTCTCTTTCTGTTATAATATACACCATCTGTAACATGTACCCTCTGCAGAGGCCCTCCCTTTGCAAGACTAATGTCAAAGCGTCGGTTCATGAGGACAAAAAAAAAAAAAATCGCCCCTCTGGACAAAACTTTCCTCTCTTCCTTTTCTATATTGTTGTTCACATATTATTAGTTAGCAATAGTTATTATATTCTTTTTTACTGTTCCGTCAAGGAAACATTTTGTTTCTTGAGGAACAACAGGGGGGACTGTAACGATTGGAATAACGCCACCTGCTGGATACTTACTGTAGAAGAGTTCTGCCCATGAAGGGAAGGTCTTTGAGGGCAAGACCAGGAGTCAGGAAGTGACGCGGGCTAGTGGGAGGAGGAAGGAAGAGACTGGCGCTGACTCTGGGTCTCTTTCCTCTGGACTCTGGCGGAGAAGGGAGCTAGAAATGTGCTCTCCCCTTAATAGATAGGAATCTAGGCCTTTCTCTCTCTCTTTACCAAATTCTTATTCTCCTTAATAAATGCTTAAAAGTCTAACTCTTGCTAAAGCTTATAATTTATTGGCGACCACTCATTAGATATTTTAGACAGTTTAGCTAGAATTTTAGCCCTTAACATGGGTTTTAAAATCTGGGATTCATGAACTTATTTCTTTAACATTTTCATAACAATATTTTGTTATAATTGATTTTCTTTATAATTAAATACATTCTATTTTCTGCATTTAAAATATTCTTAGAGGGGTTCAGAGGCTTCACAAGATGAGACTGCTAAAAAGGTCCATGAATTGATAATAATTATTCATATTAATAATAACACCTAGAATTGCTGTAGCACTTTAAGGTTTAAAGAGGACATTAGGATGTATCACCTCGTTCAGTCTTCACAACAACTATGTGAGGCAGGGTTCCTCATTTTACAAATGAGGAAACTGAGGCTGGCAGAAGTTAAGTGATTTGCCTGGGTTGACATAGTTGAGAATTTGAACAAAGATCATCCTAAGAATCTTTGTATTAGTTGCTTAACAAATATTTGCTAATTGATTGAACTACTGAATGATTTCCAGTCCAGCTATTTACTACTTTTGTGACTTTGGTCTAGTTACTGAACCTCTACAACTCATTAAAAAGGATTGAGCTAGGTGATAGCTATAGAAGCATCTACCTATCAATCCTATGAATGAGTAAGAATCCATTGGAAACACACACACAAAAAAAAGAATACACTGGAAAGCCTGAATGAACACTGACTTCAGGCTCTGAAGATCATTCCAAAACTAAACAGTAAAATTATCACAGGGGAATAAAAGGGGTCATTTATCATATGCTTGGAGATGTTGAGTAGGGAAAAGGTGTTCAGAAGTGACTTTGGTGTAAAAAGCAAAAGGCAAGAATAAAACACTTTTTAAAGAGAAAAAGGGTAGGGTTGAGTCTTGGACCAGCATCACCCCCTTGTGGCAGAAAGAATAACTGTTCAGGATTATCATCCATCAGATCTCAGGGCTTCATGTACAGCTCCTCTGGTGTTTCAAGTCACTGTGTCACTCACAGCACAGAAGTATACAGCCACATCACTCACTTCAACAGATAGTTTCCTTAGGTTGAAGGATTTATTGTTCTTGTTAAATTCTGCTTCAAAACCTTTGCTACCTCTGACCACGCTGTTTCCTGCATAATATCTCAGAAGCAGCTGAAGGCTTCCTTTGGGATATTGAACATACCAGAAGAAACGGGGGCTCCCAGTATATGAAGCAGTGCATTTCAACTCCAGGAGGTCCTTTTCAGATATGGTGACCTGATCTTCAGGCTGGGTCACTGTTTGTGCTCTTGTTTTTCCTGTAACACCAAGTTAATAGTCAATAAATTGCCACAGAAACCCCCCCACCCCCCCCCCCACCCCCCGCTGAAGACAGTCCTATTTGTAAAGGGATTTTAAAGGAGATAACTATGGATTGATAGCAGTAGAATAAATAGTTCCTTACTCATTGAGAAGAGCATCAAAGTCACTAGTACAGAGGCCAAGGTCATGCCTGAACAGTGAGGATGCTGAGGATCCAGTATCAGCCAGAGGTGAAGGAGATGTCACTTAGAAATTCTGATTCTGAAGAAATTGGGTCCTGGAAGAAAGAAGAGACTGCTTCTCTGGGGCTCCTTGGGTCAACACAGTTCAAGGAATCACATGCAAGTGGCCCTACTTCACAAAGCCTATTTGCTTTCTGTCTTCTGATCCCTGTCAGTAATCACTCTGTGTCAAGAGAATTCTTAGTCTGGGCATTTAATAAAGTAAGACAGGCAGGCTCCTACCAAGTGAGGAACCTGTGATGCCTCATGATTTACAAGTCACTCAGCTTGAGCAGCTCTGCCCTCTGGAGCCCATACGCAGAAATGGAGTTAATTCCCTGAGGGATCTAGACTATGTTTCCCAAACCTTTTTAGATTCTTAAACTGTGGTTTATGACCACATATGGGGTCGCATAACTGAATGTGGGGTTACTAAAAACTTGTTAACAGTAAAAGGTTATGTATACCTATTTTACACCTATATACCTGCGGTTGCATAAAAATTTCTCTAGCCAAAAAGGTCACATGTGGAAAAAATTTAATAACCCCTGTTCTAGGTCATTCCTCTCCAGGCTCTACTCTCTATTCTCTGTTCACCTGTGTCTTGCCACAGAAGTCTCCTCAACCTGGAAGTCCATGCCACAGACACATTTCTCACACTAGGAATACTCTCTGCCCCTACAGCCCCTGTCTCTGACTGGCCAATTCCTCAAAGAAACTCCATTTTAAGTATAATGCACATGACTTTCACTACCATGACCCACCCAGGTACTTTCCCATCCAAACATTCCACCCTTTTCAACTTTCTTTTGTGTTTCCTCTTCCCTCTTTATTATGTAAGCATCTTGAGAGCAAGGGCTACTTTCTATTTCTCTTTGTATTTCCAAGACTGACCACAGTGCTAAGAACATAGTGTTTGAAAAATGTTTGTTGATTTGCTTTGTTGACACTAGAGCTTCTAAACATTAAGACATTGCAGGCTAAAAAGAAAAGGGGGGAGGAAACAATCTATAAATCAAGGTAAGTGAATAAATTAGATTAAATTAACATAAAATAATACCTTTACACCACAAAATAATCAATAAACAAATTTTTGTTAAGCACTTACTTTGTCAGACCCTGTGCTAAATGTTGGGGAAACAAGTATAAAGAATAAAATAATCCCTTATCACAAAGAATGTATTCTAATTCTAATGAGAGAGGGAGAGAGGGAGACAGAGGTAGGGAGGAAGAAAGTGAGGGAGAGGGAGAGGGAAAGGGAAAAAGAGAGAAGAATTTGAGTTAGAAGTATATATAAATATCAGCATTTTTGATGGAGCAGTGAATTGGTACAACTATTTTAGAAAACAATTAGAAATTGTACAAATAAAGAGACTAAAACATAATTACTGATTGATCCAGAAATTCTACTGCTAAGGACGTACAGAGGGAAAGAGATTGGCAATAAGAAAAGCTCCATATACTCCAAAACATGCCAAGCAGTTCTTTTTTGTGTTAGGAAAGAATTGGAAATAAAGTAGATGCCCATCAATAAGAGACAAGCTAGATGAATGTAATGGGATACTGTTACTATACTGCAAAAATTAACATAATTCATATAAAAAGACTAGGAAAGGCACATAAATTTAAGAAAAGCAAAGTAATTAGAGACATGAAAGCAACATATACAGTAGCTACAACAATGTAAACTAAAATAACAATGGAAAAATAATGGGAAAAAATCAATACTGTAAGATTTTAAAGAACAACTTTTGCCCCAAAGAAGAGGTATGAGAAAACACCGCCCTTTGTTCCTTTGCAGAGGTGGAGAGAAAGGGGGGAGTTAGGGATGAGTCCAAGAATGTGGACCATTGAATATAATCTTGGATATTTTTATGAATTGATCAGTTTTGATAAATATTTTCTCTTCTACCTCATCTTATTTTTAAAAGTTATTTGCTATATGGGATGACTCTCTGGGACAGGAGAAAAAGAAAGGTATGGAGGAATGATACCCCACCTAAAAATGAAAGAAGAATTAAATATTATTTTAAAATTGATACAGTATAAGTATAAACATACAATAATATACAAAATAGGTGAGTACAAAGTATTTTGGGAGGGGGACACTAGCATTTTAGGGGATCAGGAAAGGCTTTATATAGAAGATGGTGGTCAAGGTGCATCTTCAAGGAAGAGAGGGACTTTGGGAGGCAGGGTAAGAAGGAAGTGAATTCCAAACATGTGGGATGGCTAGTAGAAAGAAATGAAGGCTAGAAATGGAGTGCTGTGTGGAAGGAGCAAAAATGAGACTTGCTTGGCTAGATAAAAGAGTGAAAGAGACAGAGTAATGTTCAGTAAAGCTACAAAGGTAAGTTGGGGGCAATTGGTATAGGACTTAAATGCCAAACAGAGGAATTTATAATTTATCCTTGAGGCAACAAGAAGCCTCTGGCATAGGGGAGTCACATGATTACACCTGTGTACAAGGAAAATTACATAGGCATCAGTGTGTAGAATTGACTGGAATCCAGAGGAATTTGAAGTAGATCAGTTAGCAGGTTATGACAAACATCAAGAGGTGATGTTCTGAATTGGGATAGTAGCAATGTGACTAGAGAGAAGGGGTTGGATGCAAGAGATGTAGGGAAGATAGAAATGACAAAGTTTGGCAGCTGATTGGATGTGAGTAGTAAGGGAGAGTAAGGAGTCAAGAATAATGCTAAGGTTATAAAGCTGTGAGTCTAGAAGGGTGGTGGTGTCTTCTAGAGAAATAGGGAAGTTTGGAAGAGGGGCAAGTTTGAGAGAACCAGCTGAGATGACAGAATAGGAAGAAACAGTATAGCCTGGCTCCCTCTCCTCTGCAACTACTCCGAATATCTAGGAAAACATCCCAGACTAAGTAATATTCCAAAAAGCCAAAGATAAAGCACAGCAAGTCATTATTCCATGGTAGAGGAAAAAAAACCTGAGCCAACTGGCAGCTGTGTCACTCAAACCCCAATGCTGAGTTGCAGATACAGTGTGGAGTAAGGAGGCAGCCCCTCACCCAGCCACAGGCTGCCTCCTTAGTCAACCAGCATTTATTAAGGTCCTGCTAAATGCCAGATACTGTTTGCTAAGTCCTAGAGATACAAAGACAAAAAAACAGTCCCTGCTCTCAATGAGCTCACAGTCTAAAGGGGAGACAACATTCAAACAACTATGTGCAAACAAGTATGAGGAGATCAACTCAGGATAGCCCCAGAGGGGAGGCACTAAGATCAAAGAGGATCGGGAAAAGCTGCAGAAGGTGAGGCTTTAGCTGACACTGGAAGAAAGTCAGAGAAGCTGAAAGGTAGAGCTAAGGAAAGAGAGCATGCCAGGTATAAGGGACGACCAGTAAAAATGCTTAGAGTTGGGAGATGGAGTTTGAGGAACAGCAAGGAAGCCATTGTCACTGGATGACAGAGTACCTGGAGAGGGATAAGGTGCAAGAACACTGGAAAGTTGGGAAGAAGCCAGGTTAGAGAGAGCCTTCTAAACCTAACCCCAATTCAGAGCTTCAGAGTTTACATTAGTAATGGGGGAAGAGGACAAAGTCAATCAGTCAACTACCAATTATTAAGTATGTAGTTTGTGGGGGCAGCTAGATGGTGCAGTGGATAGAGCACCATCCCTGGAGTCAGGAGGACCTGAGTTCAAATCCGACCTCAGACACTTAACACTTACTAGCTGTGTGACTCTAGGCAAGTCACTTAACCCCAATTGCCTCGTCAAAAAACAAAAAGAAAAAGAAAAAGAATAAAAGTATGTAGTATGTGTCAAACACTGGGGAGATAAAGTTAAATGATAACCCTTACTCTCAGAGACCTTACAGTCTAATGGAGGAGACAGTATGTGAATATCCATGTATAAATAAGATAAAAAGTATAAATTGGAAATAATCAACAAAGAAAAGGTATTAGCACTAAGGGGGTAACAGGGGTCTGGAAAAACTTCTTGCAGCAGGTAAAACTTTAGCTGAGATTTGAAGAAAGCCAGGGAATGTGGGAGGATGATGAGATGATGAATAGGAAGACAGTTCTAGGAATGGGGAATAGTCAGTGAAAACACTGAGAGTCCAGAGATGAAGTGTCAAGTTCAAGAAACTAGATCACAGAATACAGGATGAGTTCTGAGGTATAAAAAATCTGTAAAGGTAGGAAGGAGCTAGGTTATGAAGGGCTTTATAAACCAAAAAGATAATGTCATATTGATCCTAGAGGCAATAGAGAGCCATGTGGAGTTTATTGAGTCTTAAAAGAAGTAAAGGGGGAAGCTAGGTGGTGCAGTGGATAAAGCACCGGCCTTGGATTCAGGAAGACCTCAGTTCAAATCTGGTCTCAGACACTTGACACTTACTAGCTGTGTGACCCTGGGCAAGTCACTTAACCCTCATTGCCCCACCAAAAAAGAAGAAGAAGTAAGGCAAGCCCACAGGTAGAAACAAGGAAGCAGAGTATTACAAGCATGGCAAATAGTCCCTGGAATCTGGAGATGGAATAATCAGTTTGAGGAACAGTAAGACCAGTGACTTTGGATCATTTTGGAGAAAGTGAGAGAACACACCTCTATGGAAAGAAAGCCAAGAAGCCAGAAACAAATGACATTGAAGGTCCAGTTTTTTTGTTTTTTTTTGGTTTTGGTTTTGGTTTTTTTTTTAGTGAGGCAATTGGGGTTAAGTGACTTGCCCAGGGTCACACTGCTAGTAAGTATTAAGAGTCTGAGGCCAGATTCGAACTCAGGTACTCCTGACTCCAGGGCCGGTGCTCTATCCACTGCACCACCTAGCCGCCCCGAAGGTCCAGTTTTTTAAGATAAGTGGCAGAGTATAGCCTGCAGAAGATATTGTCTCCATCCACCACAACCCCCAATACTCACATGGACATGCATCCATGACAAGTATAATCTTTATGTCCAAAAATAATTTGTATAGAAAGGATGAGCAGGAGGAGTTCAGAGAAACCTGGAGGGTCTTGTGTAGGTTGATGATGAGTGAGATGAGCAGAACCAGAAGAACATGGTACACAGTATCATCAATATTGTGCGTTGATCTACTGTGATGGACTATATTCTTCTCACCAGTGCAATGATACAGAAGAGTTCCAGGAAACTCATGATAGAAGAGGATCTCCAAATCCAGGGAAAAAAAAGAACTGTGGAGTATAGATGCTGAATTTACCATGCTATTTCTTTTGTTCTTGGTGCTGTTGTTTTTCTATTTTGAGGTTTTTCGTCATTGCTCTGATTTTTCTCTTATAACATGACTAATGCAGAAATATGTTTAATGTTATTATGTATATATGTATACACACACACACATATATATAGATATAGATATATAGATATAACCTATATCAGATTACCTGCTGTCTAGGGAGGGGAGGGAGGGAGAAAAATATGAAATTGGAAAGCTTGTATAAACAAAAGTTGAGAACTATCTTTACATGTAACAGGAAAAAAATACTTTATTAAAAAAAAGAAAACTACCCTTACACATAACTGGAAAGTAAAATAAATGTTTGTTACTGAAAAAAAAAGAAAAGCACTGTAGGACTTAGCTTCAAATTGATAAATAATCAAGAGAAACAAAAAAAAATTGTATGTCACATTCAGGACGTAATTTACCAAAGATGGTTATAAACTTCAGAAGGAAAGCATCAGGATTATTAAACATTTTTAATAATATAATGCCATGGATCCCGTTTAAAAATAAGGCCACTTTATGTCATTGACATTTAGCTTAGTCAGTATAATTGCAAAACCACTGTATTTGGAATCAAAAGACATGAGTTAAAATTCTGCCTCTGCCACTTAATAAATGTGTGACCTCAGACAAGTCACAGATTCTCTGACCATCATTTTCTTTATCTTAGGAAGGGCTGGTCAGAGCAGTGCTTCCCAACCTCTGGGTTTCAGAATCCTGTGAGGCTACAGAGTTATTGCAAGGGATTCCTCACTTCCAGTCTCAGGAAACTGCAGAACAGCACTATCCTTCTTATTTAATGGTTTAAGTTAAGGAATATGGAAACATTACTTTCAGAAAGGAATGGAAAGACTTGCATGAAATGATGTATAATGAAGTGAGCAGAACCAGGAGAACATTGTGCACAGTGATAGAAATGTTGTTCAGTGAAGAAATGTGAATGACTTAACTATTCTCAACAATACAATGATCCAAGACAATCCCAAAGGACCAATAATTAAAAACAGACTGAAGCATTCTATTTTCCCTTTCATTCATTTTTTAAAATTTTATTCAAGTTTTCTTATACAAAATAACTAACATGGTAATGTTTTAATTAATTGTACATGTATTACCTATATCTGATTGCTTACTGGCTTAGGGAGGAGAGAGGGGAGGGAAAGAAAGATAGAATTTGGAACTCATACATTTAAATAAAAATATTTATTATAAAAAAGAAGAGAATATCCAAGATGAATGTATGGTCAAAAGCATTTAACTCTATAGAAAAGCTTTGGGTTTATCAAGTGATAGATTATTAGTAACCTTGGAGAGAACAGTCCAATTGAGTCATAGAACGGAATCCAGGTTGGAAGAGGATAAAAAGTTAAGAGGCAGAGAAAACACACTGGCAACAAATGTAGACATTAATTTTGTGTGTTTGGCTGTGAACAGGGGGACAATATTACATGTATTGGTTGAGTCAAGTGAAGGTTTCTTTAAAAGTATAGAAAAATGGATTACATTTATAGAGTTATTAAAAAGTCAATAAAGTCTTTATTATTTATTATTCTTTATTTAAAGCTGAGAGAGAGGGGGTAGAGAGACAGAGACACAGAGAAATGGAAGGAGAAAGAAGAAGGGAAGGACTGAGAGAAAAAGGAAATAAAGGCAGGAGGTTCAAGAAAGAGAAAGGAGGAGATGCAATTAAGTGCACAAATATAGGTAACTATTCCTTAGCTGGTAGAATAGCTACCTATTCCTCAGAAACTGAAGCAAATTAAGATAAAATAGGGGTAGAGGGAGAGAATATCAAGGCATTTTAAAGTATAGAGTACAGGAGAGGGAGCTCACGATGG
Source organism: Dromiciops gliroides (assembly GCF_019393635.1). Lineage (NCBI taxonomy): Eukaryota > Metazoa > Chordata > Mammalia > Microbiotheria > Microbiotheriidae > Dromiciops > Dromiciops gliroides. The sequence continues at coordinate 178,025,428 of NC_057862.1, forward strand.
ACAGCTTCTATCAACTTTTCCTGAGATGACCCAGGGAGAATGTAGTGTATGGGGCCTGAGGAGATTGGAGGAGGCTTGGAAAAGCTGTTGCAGGGAATATGACCAAAAGTCAAACATGGAAGGATGAAAGGATTGTCATGGAGCAGAGGGCCCTGCTCAGATGACTCAATTCCATTGAGTTCAAGAAGCAGTTATTAGGGGGCAGCTAGGTGGCGCAGTGGATAAAGCACCAGCCCTGGATTCAGGAGGACCTGAGTTCAAATCCAGCCTCAGACACTTGACACTAGCTGTGTGACCCTGGGCAACTCACTTAACCCTCATTGCCCCGCCCCCCCCCAAAAAAAAAGCAGTTATTAAATGTCTGTGATGAACTAGGCGCTGTGTGAGATTCTATGGCTACAAAAAAAAAAAAAAAAACAAACCAACAACAACTAAGCCTGTCCTCAAGGATACATAATGGCTTTCTCCAAAAGCATATGATTATAGTCCATACTAGTCCTCAATCTGAGTGGGCCAGCCTTGTGTCCCTGATCTCCTCATCCCTTCCCGGCAGTAATCATTCTTCCACAGGGAGATTCCAGGGATATATACTCGTGCCTCCCTTGGAACTACATTTAGACAGAAGCATATGGACATACTCATAACTTTCATGGGCAATAAATTCTTTAAAATAGAAAGAATTATACAGTTTCCTCAATTCTATGTCAATGGTCTTTTTTATTTCTAGAGCCAATTCATAGTTCATCTACAGCATCCAACCAAGTCATTAAGTATTTTATAGAGAGGCATATACATATAGATAAATACATAGTACTATATATACATATATACCTATTATATACACATACATACATATACAAGAAGGAGCTCATTAGCACCTAAAGGAAGGGTTAGGCTATTCTGGTTTTTTGTTTGTTTGTTTGTTTGTTTTTTGTTGTTGTTTTTCGGTGGGGCAATGAGGGTTAAGTGACTTGCCCAGGGTCACACAGCTAGTGTCAAGTGTCTGAGGCTGGATTTGAACTCAGGTCCTCCTGAATCCAGGGCCGGTGCTTTATACACTGGGCCACATAGCTGCCCTGGCTATTCTGATTTTGAACAAAGAACAGTGATTTATATTATTTTAGGTAGTATTTAAACAAGCAAGTTAGTAGGAAGAGTTCTAATGTACATTGTCAGGACTGGGGACAACCAAGTAAGATGTAGAGAATGCTAGAGCATGGAAAGAGGCAGAGATTATGATGAGCGTATGCTTTCTCATGAGAATATTGGTTGAATACAGAGAGAGTCTGAAGGCTATGTCACCATGTTAATCACTCTTTATGTCCTGCCGTTGAATGCTCATCATACTCTTAGGGGGAAAGTATCCATACATATAGGATTCTGAGTTGGTTTGCCCGTATTCCATGTAACAAAAATATAAATATAGAGCTAGTGATAAAGAGCACTATAAGGACAGATTTTGTCTAGTGTAATTATCTGAAACATGGTCATAATTGAACTTTCCTCTAGGTTGCAGGGCCCCTAAGTAGATAGTGAAAGGCAACCAAATACATATAAGTTATCTTGTGTCACTGGAAAGAGTATGGATCATGATATCCATTGCAGCAATAATGGAGCACAATATGGTTGGTGACTTGCTCAGAGTTAAAATATGATGGGCAGGGGGCAGCTAGGTGGCACCGTAGATAGAGCACTGGCCCTGGATTCAGGGGGACCTGAGTTCAAATCCAGCCTCAGACACTTAACACTATGTGTGACCCTAGGCAAGTCACTTAACCCAAATTGCCTCACCAAAAAAAAAAAAATTATGATGGGCAGAAACTAGAATAGTACCCTAGTCTCATCACAAATCCAAGAGTTTTCATCTGGATTGTAGCAAAATTTTAACTATGCCATAGATATATTAAGCTGGTCTCCGTGACAGTGGAAATCAGAGGGAAGATCATAGAAGTAAATGTCAAAAATAAACTAGCAGAGTATATGCTTCCAGTCACAAAATATAATTGGCTATACCAGATATTGATTTATTCATGCATTATGATGGAAGGGAGAAGGATGAGATGAGCTATCCTCTCCTCCTGCTAAGTCTCCTCCAGGAAAAAAAAAATCTCCCTAGCTTGAATTTCTTAAGATCCTCAGAACTTAGCTATTTAAAGGGCGCTGCTTCTTCCCCTCATAGGGCTAATTTGTTTCAGTAGTCAATGCTAGGTTGTGCTTTTTTGATTCAATCACAGAGGTGTTCATAGTTTATAAAGGGATCACCTTAACTTCTTATAGTCTATTAATGACTCTTTGCTTTCTGCAACTAGAGAAACCAAGTGGAGAGGAGGGTGAATCCCCTCACCCCACTATTCAACAGACATTTTAAGACCTTATCTTCATAACATTATTCCACATGCAAAAGAAAAATTGAACCTTAATAACTCTTGATCCCCAAATTCAAGGTACTAGTAGGGAAGAAGTTAACAAATAACCAAAATATACATTAAAATGTCCCAAGAGACTCAAAAAATAAAAGATTTCTAAGGAAGAAGAAATAATGCAAACACTATGGAAGTTGGTGGAGGTAGGGGTGCAGGGCAAGCAAAGAAGAGAATGAGGAGTAGAAAGGATTTCTTGAAGGAGATGGCATTTGAGTTGATTCCTAAAGTTATGAATAGGGTTTCTACAAACTGCCTTTAAGAACTTTTTAAAGAGCTTTTAAAATATCTTCATGAAAACTTTTTAAAAACCTGACTCTCATATTATCCTATTAGGAAAATTGCACATTTGTTTTTATTTACAGAAAGGGAGAATGTAATAAATAGATAGCTAAGCCCCCTGGAAGGGAGGTGACTAGAGCCCCAGCTACAGAATTTGTGCATAGGCTGTAGGTGCCTAGGGAACACTGTGTACTTGCTGCACAAAAGTAGGTGCCTGAGTCTTCAGACTGAGAAGTAGAGATGTTCAAGGAGAAGCGTTTGGCTCCTTTGTTGAGGTGAATTGTGAATCTTCCATCTTGTTTTGTAGCCACATTCGATAACATTCGTATTAGCAACTGAGGACCTTTCCCATGATACTGGTAGTACCAGTAAAAGTTGATAGAAGTAGTATCAGTATAAGTGCAGTTCACAATGGCATTCCCTCCCTCTTGGACTGTCAAGGATGAAGGAGTTTGCTCCACTTTGTTTTGGCTGGTCACCCCTGGGGACAAAGACAAAGTCATCATTATTGTTCAGAATCCATAATTTCTTCCTACAATTCCCAAAGAAGAAAGTAAGGCTGAGCTCCTGCCTCTACCCCTTACTTTTCTGTGTCTTTTAGATATTATAGGATCAGAGAAGTATAACTATAAAAGATCTTAGAGGCCAATTAGTTTAACAATTGCACTTTAAATTTTCTGTTTTATTAAAAACTTAATAATCAACACAACCACGAAGATTGTGATATGCAAAGAACAAAACAAATACTACATAGGTACCCATAAACTTGTATTAATATACAGTTTTTATTGAATTATTTAATAAGGTAGTAACAAAGTGTTCTTTTTTTTGTCACATTTGGGACTTTTAAAAATTATCTCATCTTTCACATAAGGTAACTGGAGTCCCAAAAGGTTAAGTGACTTGCCCATGATCAAACAATAAATCAAAGCCATAACCCCTTCTTCCATATACAACACTCTTTGCTTTATACCACACTATGACCCATTATCTTATTCACATCACCAGAATCAACATCACCACCCCAACTTACAACTAAGCTGAAGCCACAATAATGAAAATCCTAAGAACTTTTCCATTCTTTCTCCCCACAAAGAATCAGAAGGAATTCTGTGAGCTTAGATGCTCAATGAGTGTTTCTGATCCTATTTCTTTAACTGCTTCAGAAAACATACCTCTTGCCTGGCCAATCAGAGTCATCTCTGTTATGTAGCACAGCTCATGCTGTCAGTCATACTCCCTTTCACAAGTTCACAATCAACATTATCAGCCCCAGGTTCTTATGAAAATGGAAGCACTGCCCCCTTCAGACCAAACATAGAATTGCTAAGGGTAAGTTCTGTGACATCCTAGAATGACCTCCCCAATGCTTTCCCCAACTCTGGGCATTTTCACTGGGTCTCCTCCATGCTTGGAATGCTTTCCTTCTTCATCTCCACCTCCCAGTGTCCCTGGTTTCCTTTCTAACTAAAAGCTTACTTTTTACAGGCAGACTTTCCAAATCCTCCTTAATTCTAGTGCCTTCCTTCTTTTGACTATCTCCAATTTATCTTGTAGTGTAGATAGCCTATTCATACATCATTTTTCCATGTTGTCTCCCACATTAGACTGTGAAAGCTTTGAGGGCAAGCCATGGTCTTTCACCTTTCTTTGTATTCACAGTAGCTTGTAGTGTCTGGTACTTAGACACAATAAATACTTATTGACTATTTGCTTGCTAATTCATTAAGAAAGGTATATCTGGGGGCAGCTAGGTGGCACAGTGGAAAGAGCACCGGCCCTGGAGTCAGGAGTACCTGAGTTTAAATCTGGCCTCAGACACTTACTAGCTATGTGACCCTGGCAAGTCACTTAACCCCAATTGCCTCACCAAGAAAGAAAGAAAGAAAGAAGGGAGGGAGGGACGGAGGGAGGAAGGAAGGAAGGAAGGAAGGAAGGAAGGAAAGAAAGAAAGGTATATCTAGAAGGAATTTTAGATATTTCCACTCCTTTTATAAAGTAGTTGAGTATAGGAAGGGAGGAGTAATTTAGGACCATTGACTCACCAACAACCATTTGTTAAACTCAGGAAAGTGAGTGGAGAGAGAGAAAACCACAGAGGGGCAGAGTGCAGAATTCCAGAGAGTGAGGAACAGAGTCAAGAGACATGACTGGACATGCCTAGCGTGAGCATTGCTTCAAATGGAAGTTCTTGGAGGAAGTCCCCAATTAAAGGAGGGGGCCACTTGGACAGAGGGATATTCCAGGTAGAGAAGACTAAAGGTACAGAGGCATCTTCCAAGGTGAGAAGTCACTGGAACAGGACACCATGTTTAAGAGATCACAGCCTAAAGGGAGGGAAATAGTTATTGATTTGGCAATGTGTTATAATAGAGCCTAGGATTTCTACTCACTGAACTGGATTTTGTATCCTGGCTCTGCTACCTCTGTAAAATTGGGGCATTCACTTCTCCAAAGACTCTGCTTCCTTATCTGTAATGTTGAAAACTTTTTAAAACCTAAACCCAGTTTCAAGCCTCATCAACTAAAAACAATGAGAAATATGCCCCAAAAAGTAAAAGAACAATAAAACAAGAGGAAAAGGAAGAAAATCTTCACAGAAAACCATTAAAATAAGCAAAGCAATGAGCAAGAGGGAAAAATATGACCAAATACATTTATGGACATGGTAGGTAATTAGGTGGGATGAAACAAGGTCTAGGGCTGGCTAGAGGGCTGTGGTAAGGATTAATTCCAAGGAGTTCTGCCCAAAGATGACTTCCAAAGTAAGTGGATGGTGCACTAAGGTGGGAATTTGTGCAAATTTTAGTTTGGAGGGTCTCTTTTACTGATAGGGAAATGCAAGCAGCGACAGGGAAGTTAGCAAGATGACCACACTGGCTAGACCAGGATGTCCTCATGTATGACTACAAGAGATTTAAATTCTGAAGAATAAAGTGATAAATTGAAGAGCTAGGACTAGGTGCAAAGTGAGTGGTAGCTGTCTTGTTTTGTCATTGTTGGTTTTTTTCATTGCAAAATTGGCAGAAATCATCAAATTTTTTAAAATATTTGAATAAGCTAGCAGCATATTATAAGAAAAAATTATATTATAATCATAATCTTTCATAGGAATCCCCTGATCATGAATGAGTATAATTAATAAGAGCAACACATCAAGTACTGTGACTGATGAGACAACTACAAAACAGCAAGAATATACCCATTCTCAAGAAGCTTACATCCTTGTGGGGGAAGACAAGTAATATGTATGTGTGTGTATACATACGTATCCATATATAACATGCATATGTGTGTATAAACATATGCATATACATGTGTGTACATGTGTACGTGTGTGTGTCTTAGTGGCCAGGCAAGGACGTTTGTGTTTGAGAATGAAGGACAAACAACCACAACCCCAGATGAGTCAGCTAATCCAAGCATACGTGACCCACTATATCCAGCTGTTTCCAAGTCCTTACCACAGTTCGTGTCCTATCTGTTTATCTATCCTGGACATCTATTTGCCATTCCAGTATCTGTTCTTCCTTTCCCCTCTCCTCCTACTGGCTACCTCTTGCACTGGAAATGATCATTGAAAAAAATACAACCAAAAACAAAAAAGAAAACTATTGCCTAAGGAAAGGAAATGTCAGTTGACTCTGCTATGGTTCCAATCACCATCTCTGCTGACATCCCAAACACAAACATCCTTAACTTGCAATTAATTTGATTTGAGGGAGGGCTGTGCAAAGTTGCAAGTCTTACTCTCTCTTCAGGAGTCATCTGGGTTCAGTGGCAAGATATTTATCAGGATGAATAGAGATGGTTCTGGATGTTCAAGGCAAATGGGGTTAAGTGACTTGCCCAGGGTCACACAGATGCCTGAGGTCATATTCGAACTCAGATCCTACCAACTTCAGGTTCAGTGCTTTATCTACTGCACCATCTAGTCGCCCAGCTAACTCATCTAGCAGGAAAACATAGCCCCAGCGTTGTGGTTCCAAAAGAGAATAGATTAAATCACCCAGGTCATGTTCCCCAAAGGAAACCATGCAATCACTCCAAGAAATGATGATGTAAAACCACAGTTACCACCAGGATGGAGATCATATAGTAATGCGAATAGGAAGAAGAGACACATAAGAATGGCTGGTGATTTTCTGGTACAAAAACCGATCTTCCAAGCCTTTCATGGGCTCTCTGTCCTCAAATTAACTTGAATTACCTATTCTGTTTATTCATTGGTTTCCCTGGTAGGATATAACTGCCATGAGGAAGGATCTGCTATTCATTTTGGTCTTTGCATTCTAACATTTTGCTTTGGACATAGTAGGTACTTAAGAAATGTTTGTTGAATTAAATTTGCTAACCTCAGAGGAGTACCATAAGATCTACTGCCATCAAGGGCATTAATGAAGGATGTGACAGAAGGTTTCCTAAGATTTCTCAGCCCTGAAGATCACAACCCAATCCTGTTGATTCAGGGGAGAACAAATGATACAGCCACTTCTTATGGTAGTAAAGGCATGGAAACAAAAAGGATGCCCATCATTTGTTGTACATAGATGTAATGGAATAAGACTTTGCCATATGAAATGGTGAACATGATGAATAATATAGAGAAACATGAAAAGACATAGGAATCTATTCAAAGAGAAGTAAGCAGATCCAAGAAAACAATATTCACAATAACTCCTATCTAAATAGAAAGAACAACCAACAGAGAAATCAAAATTAAACTTGCACAATTTAGAAAGAACAAAGTTAATTTCAGAGAAGAGATCTAAATAAAAAAACACTTCCCCTCATCCCAACACATGTGCAAGGTAGGGGAGGTGGTAAATCCACAGAACAGGAATATGACTTATATTGTTAGTTTTTTAATGTACTTGTCAGTTTTGCTGATTTTTTTTCTCTTCCTCTTTTTTTCTGTTTGTATAAGGGATGGTTCTCTGTGAAAAGGGAAGAGGGATATAGGGGAAATTTTAAGAAATGTAAAAACAAAAAAAAAATTACACTGTCAGAAGGTTAAAAAAATTTCTAGAGCTTATGTACTCCTATGTGAGAAACTGAAGCTCATCTTAGGAGCACAGATGCTATTTTCAATATTCAACAATACCATTCAACAAGCATTCACTAGACAACACACTGTGCTAAGCACTGGGCATACATGCACAAAAATTCATTGTGTATGGAAACAGTGTCTTTTTTGGAGGTTCTTGCATTTTAGGAAGTAAAGGGAGGAAAGACAGTATGTACATAAAGAAATAAATGCAAGGCAATTTGAAGACAGAGCAAGCATAAAAGATTGGAGATAACAGGAAAGTCCTCAGATACTAGTAGGTGCACCTGAGCAGAGCCTATAAAGAAGTTAGGGTTTTTAAGAGGTGAAATCGTAGGTAGGGTGTATTTCAGGCACACTATAAAAAGGTAGAGAGATGGGAGATAGTATATCAAATTTGAGGAATAATTAACAGGCCCCTTTCACTGAAAGATGGGGTATACACGTGGAGTAACATGAAATAAATCTAGAGAAGTAAATGATCATCATATTATAGATGACTTTTAAATGTCAGGCTACACAGTTTACATTTTATTCTAGAGGCAATAGAGATCCACTGAATACTTTTGAGCTGGCTAGTAACCTCTTGTAGCCTGTATCTTAGAAATCCTAATTTGGTAGTTAAGTGGAGAACTGGAGAAAGAAGAGAATGTAGGCAGGAACAAATATCTCCAGTATGTTTTGCAAAAAAAAAAAAAATATATATATATATATATACGGTCACAAAGAATCAGACACAACTGAAGAACATATATGTGTGTGTGTGTATACATATATATATAAATGCCTGTGTGTGTACACACACATATATACAAATGTACATAGATACATGCAAACACATACATATATATGATCAATTTAATTGTGTGTTTTTAAAATTAATCCTATTTAAAATTAATTAATTTTTCCCTGTAACTACCTAAATCGTGATTCTTTTTCTCCAAACTTAGTTGAGAAATTGAGCTGTCCAGTAATGAGTTAAGTTTAGAAATCCTGTCCCCTGTTGATCAATGTTCTGCTTTGGTGTCAAAGAAGTCTGTTACCCGTGAAGGAGGCAGGTGGACACCAGGGAGTCTGCTCTAGTATCTTTATACCACCAAGTTATCCTTCAAGTATGTCTGGTTTGTTATCCAAAGAACTCTGGTTTACTCTCTCTGTCCTTGCAGATGAAGCTAGACTTTAAAATGTAACATTACTTAGTCAGAGGAGGGAAAGAGGTGATTTTATTAGCCCTCCTTCACAAGTCATATTTTCTTCCATCTATGATGTTAGCCTTTCTATTTTCTGTATTTCTTCAAACAATAAAAGACAGCTGCCCCATCATTCATGGTCTTATCTTTGCTGCGGAAGCTGAGATTCTATTTATTGGAAAATTTTCACTTTTCTAATAAAATGATTGTGCTTGAGACTGTATGCCTCACTCTACATTAATTTTAATTCTTACTATATGTAAACATATATTGATATATGTAAACATATATAAATATATTTGTATATGTTTATAAATGCACACAAACATGTATATATGAAAAAGTCAGTGCTAAAGAAACTAATTTTAAATATCATTGTTATCATTAATATTGTTAAGGGCTAAAATTCTAGCTAGTCTGTCTAAAATATCTAATGAGTGGTCGCCAATAAATTATAAGCTTCAGCAAGAGTTAGACTTTTAAGCATTTATTAAGGAGAATAAGAATTTGGTAAAGAGAGAGAAAAGCCTAGATTCCTATCTATTAAAGGGAGAGCACATTTCTAGCTCCGCTCTCCACCCGAGTCCAGAGGAAAGAGCGCCTCCGTCTCCTCTTTCCTCCTCCCACTAGTCCGCGTCACTTCCTGATACCAAAGAAAAGACTCCTGGTCTTGCCCTCAAAGACCTTCGCTTCATGGGCAGAACTCTTCTACAGTTAGTATCCAGCAGGTGGCGTTATTCCAATCGTTACAGTCCCCCCTGTTGTTCCTCAAGAAACAAAATGTTTCCTTGATGGAACAGTAAAAAGAATATAATAACTATTGCTAACTAATAATATGTGAACAACAATATAGAAAAGGAAGAGAGGAAAGTTTTGTCCAGAGGGGCGAGTTTTGTCCTCATGAACCGACGCTTTGACATTGGTCTTGCAAAGGGAGGGCCTCTGCAGAGAATACATGTTACAGATGGTGTATATTATAACAGAAAGAGAAAAGAGAAAAAAAACAACAACAACAACAACAAAACAAAACTGTTCATTTAAAGTCTCTGAAAGTCTTTTCTCAGATGTCCTCTAGGTGTAGTCATGGAATGGAAGTCTTTTCAGGGGTTGATGTGTGGATACTGGTAATCAGCCAGGAAATTTCCTACAAAATTGAGCTTAACACAACTTTAAAATAGCTTTGTCAATAATCAAATCAAACAATGAAAGCTCTCAAAAACATGTCTAAGGGAATTCATAATCTTAGTTGTTACACATGAAACATATAATAAAACAAAAATTGAAACATTCTTTAAAATTATAATATTACTATAGTCCCCCTTATGGAGGGTAATTGAGAAGACAATTGCTGCAATATTAATTATTAAAAATAATTTTTATCTTTGTTTCATCACTTTTTGCATCATCTGCCTAATTATCCTCATGCCATTATGAGAAATTTAAAATCTAATATAATTAGTAACAGATGTCAAGGTCAAATTCAACACTGTTATTTATCATGACACCTGAGATAATTATGGGGGTTACCATAAAAGAACAGAGAAATGATGGGATATGAGCATTCCCACACTTGAGCAATATGTACTACCCATGCAGTATGCCAGGCTTAAAATAGGTGGATGGAATATATGTCCATGCCACCGAATATATTGGAGGAAACTGAGTCAGACTTAATCAGATGCATGGAATTGAGATGTCCATGGCATCAGGCATATAGGAGGGAGCATAGAAGCCAGGTGTAGAAGTGAGATGGGTGGGATCAATACTTCCAGCCATCTGTACAATATTGTGGGGAAAAATAAAATAAAATATTAAACCAAGAGAATCCAACCTCAACATTTGTCAAAAGCCGTTCTCTCAGCCATACCTTGACTTCATGCATGTCTCCCCTCATGTGACAGTTCAGTGTCTGCTCTTGCATGTATTCCTCTTGTGATTGGATGGCATCTTGGCCAACTGGCATCTGATAACTCAGAATAAAGTCAATTAATGTCTTAAATGATAAGTTCCCATAATCCAAGTCTCATATGGATTTTAAAATTTAGGATAATAAATGATTGCAAAAAAATGTGAATACATCTTGACTCAGAATATAATATATAATTATGCAACAATTTCAAATAATACCCCTTTTTTTTTAACTTAGTATACAATTACTTTTTTGAAAAATCTGAACATATTTAAATACAAGTTAAAGCACAACACAATCTCAAAGACAACGTTTACAAATGTTCCCCTCTTTTTTTTTTTTTGGAATATGCTTATCAAAAATAATACTTCTAGAATCAATTTACACTTGCCATGGCAAACAATTTGCTAGGGAAATGCTTTAAAGAGTCTGATCAAATAATCAGTTGAGAAAAATAACAAAAACAAATAACTCAGAATATGGGAGCACAATACTCCTAGAATTAACATTGTATTATGAAATCAAAACCATGTTTCAAAATTAGATAGATGAATGAAGAAAATACACATGGAATAATAAAAGACAATGAAATTCAAACTAAGGAAATCTAAATGAATATGAACTTAATATCAATAAGAGTATTATAAAATATAAACTTGATCACATGACTATAAAAAGCTTTTACAAATATTCTCCTTGTTTTAGAAACTAAGTATAAGACAATCTCAAAAGCATGAAAATCTCTATGAAAATAAACTCATACTATTAATTTCAAAATGTAGATGTAATAGCATAGAAATCCTATGTAACCTCTGAACTGACATTAATACTCTGAGTGAATTCAGAACACTTCTGATTTTGGTATCTAAAATCCCCAATACTCATATCAATACCTTGCTGCTTACTTCTACATTTCTGTACAATATATACCCTTCCATGGCAAAAGAAGTGGAGTCTTGAACTATGGTGATGATTGTCATTCTTATTCAGCTTAAGGTTTTCTTCTTTAACCCCTCTATATTGTCTGTCAGTCTTTTCACCATACAAATGCTTTATAAGAATACTAATTAAAGACAAAAGCAGGTTAGCAAAATTATGAACAAAACAGGCATATGTGGAATTTAAAGGGCTTTCTAAGGTTGTCTCAGAAGCACATCCAGGCTGGGGAAGGGCTGAGCCTGAAGCTGCAAATGTAGTTACAGAAAGCTGAGCATGTGCATCAGATCTCTGGACTTCCCAGGCAGGGGAAGTAATGGGCTTGGCCATGGGAGGAGTAGAGGGTGGGGTCTGGGGAGGAGGGGAGGGACCAGCGCAATTTGAATCAGACTTGATTTTGAACTCAGGCCTGGATTCCTCTTCCCCCACTTTGCCTCTAGGTGCTAGGGAATTAAAAACTTCAAGAGGGTGGGTCATTGCCTCCAGGCATGCAAAATTAAAGCAACAATTAGTGTTAGAACTGGGAAAAGCTGCGGGAATCTCTTCAGGTTTCTCTGAAAAAGCATGGTTCGGAGAGGGAGAGATATTTCCTTGTGTGAGTAAGTTGCTGGCTCTTTTAACAAAAATAAAAAGAAAAATAGAAAATCCACAAAAACAAAGCATTAACATGATCTTATCTCCCATTTGTCTGGTTAAACAGACTAAAATCAAAAATAGGGTAATTAGGCAGTTTAAAAGGTCCATTCGAAAAAATTTAAAGGGAAAACACAGCCAGTGCGCCAGTACTTAGCAGTTTAAAGGGTAGGAGAAATTTCTTACCCAACCGGAAGATCAAAAGTGAGGTTCAGCTTTCCTCTTCGTGGTCAGCCATCTGTTAAGGGCTAAAATTCTAGCTAGTCTGTCTAAAATATCTAATGAGTGGTCGCCAATAAATTATAAGCTTCAGCAAGAGTTAGACTTTTAAGCATTTATTAAGGAGAATAAGAATTTGGTAAAGAGAGAGAAAAGCCTAGATTCCTATCTATTAAAGGGAGAGCACATTTCTAGCTCCGCTCTCCACCCGAGTCCAGAGGAAAGAGCGCCTCCTTCTCCTCCTTCCTCCTCCCACTAGTCCGTGTCACTTCCTGATACCAAAGAAAAGACTCCTGGTCTTGCCCTCAAAGACCTTCGCTTCATGGGCAGAACTCTTCTACAGTTAGTATCCAGCAGGTGGCGTTATTCCAATCGTTACAATATAAACAATATTTATTTGGCTCTATAAAAGCACTATTCTGCAAGTGTTACTATGGATTGGAAGAGAAGACAGGGGAAGCTAGAAGAATTATTAAAAATATTTCACAAAATGTCAAGCAGGCAGGAAACAAGAATTTATTAAATACACTATTGTGTCCCAGGCACTGTGCTAAATACTTTGCAAACCACATCTCAAATTATCTTTACATCAACTTTGAGACATAGATGTTATCCTTATCCTGATAATAAATTTGAGGAAACTGAGGCAGAGATGAAGTAACTTGCCTAGGATGACACAGAGAGTAAATGTCTGAGACCAAATTTGAACTCAGATCTTCCTGACTCCAGAGCCATCACTCTATTTGCTATGCCATCTATCTATATTAAAGGGCTGCACTGGGAATAAAGATAAACGAATACTTGTGAGATATTTGAAAGCAAGAAGGAAAAGGGGATGGTAACTAATTAAATATGAGAGGTATGGGATATAGAAAAGGCAAATATAATTCCAACTCTTCAAATACTATACACAAAGAGAATGTTACTGTCACTGAGGGAGGAATAGGTGAAAAGGAATGGGTTTCAAGTAAAATGTACTGACCTCCACTTTAGACATATTGAGTTTGAAATGCTTAGGGAGACATCAAGGTTGAGGTATTCTATAGCCTGTTGGAAATGAGGGTTGTTGTTTAGAAGGAGGAAAGGAAGGAGCTACATATTGGCAGTCATCTGTTTAAAAGTGGTAGTTGAAACCATGGTAGCGACTGAGACAGCCAAGAGGAAAAAGTTTAGAGATGGAAAGGAAACAACCAATGACAGATCCTGAGAAGACACTCATCTTAAGAGAATCGAATGAAGATCCAGTGAAGACAAAAGAGAGACATATAAGACATTGTTTCTGGGGAAGTAGAAAATTCTATTGAAATGAAATGAGCAGATCCCATTAACAACTTGGATATTAACTTGTGTCCTAGTGTTCTGTCTCATTGTTTCTTGTGTGCTTGTGAATTTTATTCCTTTCTTGTCTACCTGCTCAAAAAATTAATTACCAACCAAGTCACTACAGAAAGCTTGTCATATGGAAGAAAGATTCTGTTTTGGTGACTCAAGCACAAAACTAGGAACAATGAGTAAAAATTAAAGAAAGCAAATTAAGGCCTATTATAATGGGAAACTTTCGATCAATGAGAGTCATACAAAAGTATAATAGATTTCTTCAAGAAGTCCTGGGCTTCCCCTAAACTAAATTCTTCAAGCATAGCTTTCTCTCCTCTAACACAACCCTCATGTCTCACTCTCAACTGAAAACCTGGCTTCATATTGTACTTTACTGAGAAAATAGAGGCCATTCAACATTAATTCCTTTTTCCTTTCATATTAAATCCTCTTGATATCATTCCCCACTCTGACCTCCTATACTCTGGTCTCTTATAGCATTCTACACATCTCCTTAATCCCATAGTCTCCCAACTTCCTCCAAAAATCTTTTTAGTCATTTTCTCTCTCTGTATAATCTTCTATCACTTTTTATCTACTGGTTCCTTTTCTGTTACCTACAAATATGGGCAAAGATTCCCCATTCTTAAAAACAACAGCAACAACAACAACAACAACAACAACTTCACTAGCTCCTGCTAACCCTCAGACTGACAACCTTTCTCCCTATCCTCTTTCATAGCCAAACTCCTAGAAAAATCATCTATATGCATTGCTTCCACTTTCTTTCCTTTCAACTTCTTTCTCTTCTAAGTCCTTTCCAATTTGTCCTCTACCTTAATCTTTCAATGGAAACTGCTCTTGCCGAAGTTCCTAATGACATCTTAAATCCCAAATATGATGGACTTTGTTCAATCCTAAATTTTCTTGTCCTCTCACTCTAGAATTTGGTGCCATTCACCTCCTTCTCTTCCTGTATATTTTCTCCACTCTGTTTTTCTGACACTCTTTTCTCTTGGTTCTCCTCCTATCTTCTGATTGTTCCTACTAAGCTACCTTTACTCATTCATCAAGCATATGTCAAAACTCTGTCTCAGGCCTGCTTCTAGTTTCATCTCAACTCTCCATCACCTGGTGACTTTAGCTTCCATGAAGTTAATTAGCAAATCTATGCAGATGACTCCCAAATAACCAGTCCATCTCTCTCCCAGGCTCCAGTCCTACATCACCAACCACCAATTGCACATTTTGAACTAAATGTCCCAGAGATATCTCAAAACAAACATGCCCAAAGCAGAATTCATTATCTTTTTCCCAAAACCTTCCCCTCTTCTGAACTTCCCCATTTCTATTTTGAGCCATACCTTCCTTACAGTCACACAGGTTTGCTATTTTTGCATGACCCTTTACTCTGCACTCTCCCTCATCCCTCACATACAATATATTTCCAAAGCTTTTCTTTTTTTTTTTTTTGCGGGCCAATGGGGGTTAAGTGACTTGCCCAGGGTCACACAGCTGGTAAGTGTCAAGTGTCTGAGGCCGGATTTGAACTCAGGTACTCCTGAATCCAGGGCCGGTGCTTTATCCACTGCACCACCTAGCCACCCCCCAAAGCTTTTCTTTTGTACCTCCACAATCTCTCTCATATCTTTCCCCTTCTCATAGTTCACAAATCCAACCCCAGGCAGGCTGCACCAGAGAAAGAGACCTCTGTAGCCTCTGATTTGGCTGCAGATCAGGTGTCTTCTGGAACTAAGCTCATGGTCTGGTGAGAGGGCTGAATGGTTGGCCATGGGGAGATTACAGGGGTCTCTGCAGGAACTGAGGCAGAACTCGGTTGTTTTACCCCTGCTTGGAACCAGGAAGCAGCCTTGAGTAGTGGCAGCCCAGGCAGGAGAAAGGCTCGGATTCGCCAGAGCTATAAACCCAGCAAAGCAAAAATTTTGTTTTCTGTTTGAAGAGAAAGTAGGCCTGGGGTTATTTTCAGACCAGAGAACAGACCAGGTGAGTGCAGAACATGCCTCTCCTTAAACTGTACCCCTGTGACCCCCTGAAGTTTGGGGAATTGAAGCCTGGAAGCAGTGCCCCACTTTAAGAAGGAGTTAAAAGTCAAGTAAAAGATGGGCAAGATGAGTAGACAGAGAAAGATACAGACCCTAGAAAGTTTCTTTTGCAACAAGGAAGATCAAGGTACACTCTCAGAAGAGGATAGCAACATCAGGGCTCCTAATCCAAAGGCTCCAAGAAAAATATGAATTGGTGTCAGACCAGAGTCACTAAAAAAGGACTTTGAAGATAAAATAAGAGAGGTAGAGGAAAATGACAGTGATGCAGGAAAATCATGAAAAACGTCAACAGCTTGAAAAGCCAAATGGAAAAGCTCTCTGAAGAAAATAATTGCCTAAGAATTAGGATTGAACAAATGGAAGCTAGTGACTTTATGAGAAACCAAAAAACAGTACAGCAAATACAAGTGAATAAAAAATAGAAGGCATGTGAAATATCTTTTTGGAAAAACAGCTGACCTGAAGAATAGATACAGGAGAGATAATTTGAAAATTATTGAACTACCTGAAAACTATGATCAAAACAAGAGCTTAGACATCATCTTCCAAGAAATTGTCGGGGAAAATTGCCCTGATATTCTAGAAACAGAAGGTAAAATAGAAATGGAAAGAATCTACCCATCACCTCCTGAAAGTGATCCCAAAAAGAAAACTTCCAGGAATATTAGAGCCAAATTCCAGAGTTCCCAAGTCAAGGAGAAAATATTGCAAGCATCCAGAAAGGAACAATTCAAGTACTGTGGAGCTATAATCAGGATAACACAAGATCTAGCAGCTTTTACATTAAAGGATCAGAGGGCATAGAATATGATATTCTGGAGGGCAAAGGAATTAGGATTACAACCAAGAATCACCTACCCAGAAAAACTGAGTATAATCTTTCAGGGGGGAATGGGAATTAAATGAAAAAGAGGACTTTCAGGTATTTGTGATGAAAATACCTGAGCTGAATAGAAAATCTGACTTTCAAATATAAGACCCTAGAGAAGCATAAAAAGGCAAACAGGAAAAAGAAATCAAGAGGGATGTTAAAATGTTAAGCTGTTTACATTCTTACATTGTAAGATGATACATCTAACTCATAAGAACTCTCTCAGTATTAGGGCAAATGATAGTAATAAATTTAGACAGAGGGCACAGGTGGGAATTGATTATGAAGAGATGATATCTGTAAAGCATTTATCCTTATCTTTTTTGGGGGGGATAGGGCAGTCAGTGTTGGGTGGCATGCCCGGGATTGAGCAGTGGATGAGGGTCTTCTGTCTGAGGCTGGATTGGGGCTTGGGTCCTCCTGGGTCCACAATGGGTCCTTTGTCCACTGTCACTTAGCTGCCCCATGATGACATCTTTAGGGTAAAATTAAGGGGTAAGAGGATTGCACTGGGGGAGGGGAAAGAGAAGAGATAGAATGGGATGAAATCTCATATGAAAGAAGCAGGAAAGGGCTTATGGAGTGAGGGGAGAAATGGGGAGGAACAGGACAGTGAATGAGCCTTACAATCATCAAAATTGGTTCAAAGACCTTAATCTCATCAGAGTTGGCTGAAGGAGGGAATGACATACACACTCATTTGGGTGGAGTAATCTATCTAACCCTGCAGGAAAATAAGAGGGAAAGGGGATAAAGAATGAGGGGTGAAAGAAGAGAGGGTAGAGTGGGGGAGGGGACAGCCAGAAGCAAAACACTTTTGAGGAGGGATAGGGTGAAAGAAGATAGAAAATAGAGTAAATATCATAAGGGAGGGAATAGGATGTAGGGAAACAGTTAACAATAGTAACTGAGGAGGGGCAGCTAGATGGCACAGTGGTTAGAGCACCAGCCCTGGAGTCAGGAGTACCTGAGTTCAAATCTGGCCTCAGACACTTAACACTTACTAGCTGTGTGACCCTGGGCAAGTCACTTAACCCCTATTGCCTCACTAAAAAAAAAAATAGTAACTGAGGAAAAAATTTTGGAGCAGAGGCAAGAGTAATGTAAGATGATGGTGATGATAATGATGAATATTGGTCAATTGATGGATTGATGATGCTTGAAGATGAGGATTTATTGATGAGGAGGAGGATTAATTGGTGGAGAGGTTTTGATTGATGATGATTGATTGATGATGATAAAATATATGGTAGTTACATTGCTGGGCTACTGTGAAGAAAATTCTTTGTCAGGTATAAGGTACTATATAAATGTTATCTATTACTGTTGTTGCAATAATTAACCTCATGGATTTATTGTAAGGAAATTTCTCTTTAAAGTACGATGTAAATGTAGTTTACTATGAAAAAATTGATGAACAGGATGGTATCAGAAACACCTGGAAAAACCTGCATGAGCTGATGCAACAGGAAATGTATGGTATAAAAAATAACAGTGATATTGTAAGATGATCTGCTGTGAATGACTTGGTTTTTTTCAACAACGCAATGATCCAAGACAACTCTGAAGATCTTATGAAAAATGTAATCCATCTACAGAGATAACTGATGGTGTCTGAGTACAGATTGAAGCATAATTTTTGTTAGTTCCCTTATCTGAAGTTTTGTTTTTGTTTGTTTTCTTTCACGACCTGGTTAATGTGGAAATGTTTAGCATGACTGCTTATGTATAACTTATATTGGATTGCTTGAGGTCTTGGAGGTGGAGGGAAGGAGGAAGAGAATTTGGAACACAAAGTTTAAAAAAAATTAATGTCAAAATTTTTATTTACATGTAATCTTGGGAAAATAAAATTGTAAATTAGCAGAATTTTTTAAAAGAGATAATATGGACGTAGAATTTACAAGACTTCACAAATGATTGGATATGATAGATGAAATTGAGAAGAATCAAGGATGAATTAGTTAAAAAATCAAGGATGACTTATGAGGCTGGTGGTGTTTTTAACAGCAATAAGTGAATTTAGAAGAGGAAAAGGTATAAGCAGAGAAGATGAGATATCTTTTAGGCTAGCTGAATATGAAATGTTAATAGCATGTCCAGGTCAAGATGTCCAGCAAGGGATTGGGCATGCAAGACTAGTGCTCAGGAGAGAGGGTTTATAAATGTGGAAGTCATCTATGTAGAGGTAGTAATTAAACCTATGGGACCCTTTGTAATCACAAAAGAGAAGAGGGCCCAGAACACCCATGTTGATGTTGAAGATGGAAGATGAGTCTGCAAAGGAGAATGAGGAATGATCAGACAGGTAAGAGAGCCAAGAGAGAGCAGAATTATGGAATCTAAAAAAGAAAAAAAAGACAATATCCAAGATGAATGTGTGATCATCAGCATTAAATTCTGTAGAGAGGTGTTGGATTTATCAGTTAAAAAATCATTAGTAACCTTGATCTTAATCCATTATATACACATGTATACATATAGAAGAAAGAACTCATTACCCCCTAAAGGAAGGTGTAGGCTATCCTGTTTTTGAACAAAGGACAGTGATTTATATTGTTTTGCATAGCATTTAGACAAGCAAGTTAGTAGGCGAAATTCTGGTGTACATTGTCAGGACTGGGGATAGTCAAACAAGATGATGAGAATTCTAGAACATGGAAAGAGGCAAAGATTATGATGAGTGTGTGCTGTCACATGAGAATACTGGTTGAGTTCAGAGAGAGTTTGAAGACTATATCACCATATTAATCATTTTTTATGTCTTACCATTATCATGATCATCAAAGTCTTAGGTGAACAGTATCCAGACATGTAGGTTTCAGGGTTGGTTGGCTAGTATCCCATGGAATAAATATTCAAATGTAGAGCAAGTATTGTGGAACATTGTAAAATCAGATTTTTGTCTAGTGGAATAATCTGAAACAGGGGCATAATTGAGTTTCCTTCTAAATTACAGGTCCCTAAAGAGATAATGAAAGGCAACTAAATACTTATAATTTATCTTGTGTCACTGGAAAGAGCATGGATCATGATATCCTTTGCACAGACAATGGAAGCAGAACATGGGTTGTGGCTTGCTCAAAATTAAACTGTATTCAGCAGAAACTGGAGTAGTACCCTGGGCCCTTCATCCCAAATCCAAGAGTTTTTCATTTGGATTATAGCCAAATATGAATTATGCCATGGATACATTGATCTAGTTTCCATGATAAAATAACAGAGGGGAGATCATTATAATAGAAATTCATGTCAAAATAACCTGGAAGTAGAAGATATGTTGCCAATCATAAAATGTAGTAGTTGGCTATACCAAATATTGACTTATTCATGCATCATGATGTAATGGAGAAGGATGGGATTAGAAAATCTCTCCTCTCACTAAGTCTCCTTACATACACACACACACACACACACACACACACACACACACACAGAGTCTCCCTAGCCTGGATTTCTTGAGCTCCTCAGAGCTTAACTATTTAAAGAACACCATCACCTACCCCTCAGAGAGTTGTCTAATTTGTTTGATTAGTCAATCCTAGGTTGTGCTTTTTTGATTCAATCTCAGAGGTATTCATACTTCATAAAGGCATCATCCTAACTTCTCATTGTCTATTATCTACTCTTTGCTTTCTGAAACTACAGAAACCCAGTGGGGAGGAGGACAAAACAACTCACCTCACCCTACCCATTAGACTTTCAACAAACATTTTAAGACCTTATCTTCATAATGTTATTCTAGGTGCAAAAGAGAAATAAAGCTTCATAAATCTCGATCCCTTTACTCAAGGTGCTACCTATTAGGGAAGAAGTTCACAATTAATCAAAATTTTAAAAAATAAAATATCCCAAGAGACACAAAGAATAAGAAATAATGGAGAGGCTATGACAGTTGGGGGTGTGGGGGCGGGGTTCAGGGCAGGCAAAGGGGTATTAGGGAAGGTTTCTTGAAGGAGGTGGCATTTGAGTTGATTCCTAAAGTTATGAATAAGATTTCCACTAGCTGCTTTTAAGAATTTGTTAAGGAGCCTTTAAAATATCTTCAGAAAACTTTTAAAACCCTGATTCTCATATTATCCTATTAGGAGAATTATACAATTATTGTCATTTGCAGAATGAGAGAATGTAAGAAATAGATGTTTAACCCCCCTCGTAAGGAGTGGGTCTAGAGCCCCAGTTATAGGAATTATGCACAGGTTGCAGGTGCCTAGGGAGCATTGTGTACTAGCTGCACAGAAGTAGGTGCCTGAGTCTCCAGACTGAGAGGTAGAGATGTTCAAAGAGAAATGTCTAGCTCCTTTGTTCAGGTGAATTGTGAATCTTCCATCTTGTTTTGTAGCCACATTTGAAACCATTTGTATTAGCAACTGAGGACCTTTCCCATGATACTGATGATACCAGTAAAAGTAGTCAAACATAGTATCTGTATAAGTGCAGTTCACAATAGCATTTCCTCCTTCTTGGACTGTCATGGATAAATGAGTTTGCTGCACTTTGTTTTGGCTGGTCACCTCTGGGGAAAAAAAAAAGTCATCATTACTCTTCAGGATGCATATTTTCGTCCTACAGTTCCCAAAGAAAAACATAAGACTGGGCTCCTGCCAATACCTCTTAGCCTTGTGTGTCCTTTAGGTGTTATAGGATCAGAAATTTATAACTGTTAAAGATGTTAGAGGACAATCAGTTTAACAGTTTCACTTTAAATTTTCTCTTTTTTGTTATAAACTTAATAATCAACAGAATGACAAATATTTAAGGTACAAAGAACAAAAACAAGTACTATATATATAGTAACCCAAGAACTTGTATTAATATACAGGTTTGTTTTTTTTTTTAATGAGGCAATTGGGGTTAAGTGACTTGCCCAGGGTCACACAGCTAGTAAGTGTTAAGTGTCTGAGGCCAGGTTTGAACTCAGGTACTCCTGACTCCAGGGCCGGTGCCCTATCCACTGCGCCACCTAGCTGCCCCAATATACAGGTTTTGAAGGTATATAGTTAATTATTTAGTAAGGTAGTAACAAAATTGTCCTGTTTATATCACATTTGGAAGATTTTCAATTCTCTTATTTTTCAGATGAGTTAACTGGGGTCCCAAAATGTTAAGTGAGTTACCTAAGGTCAAACAGTGAATCAAAGCTATACTCCCTTACTCCATATCCAACACTCTTTGCTTTATACCACTCTTTGATCCATTACCTTATTCACATCACCAGAATCAACACCTTCACCACCCCCAACTTACCACTAAGCTGAAGCAACAGGATAAATAATGGAAGTCCTAAGAATTTTTCCATTCTTTCTTCCCAGAAAGCTTCAGAAGGAACTCTGTGGGCTTAGATGCTGAATGGACTCCTCAGACATAACCACGGTTTCCTATCCTATTTCTTTTGCTGCTTCAGAAAACATACCTCCTCCCTACTCAATCGGGGCCATCTCTGTTACTTAGCAAGGTTTACACTGTCAATCCTATTCCCTTTCACAAGTACACAATCAGTTCCAGTTTCTTATGAAAATGGAAGCACTGCCCTCTTCAGACCAAACGTAGAATTGCTGAAGGTATGGCCTATGACATCCTAGATTTGACTTCCCCAATGCTTTCCCCATCTCTGGGCATTTTCACTTGCTCTCCACCATTCCTGGAATGCTTTCCTTCCTTATATCCAACTCCCAGCCTCCCTAATTTCCTTTCCAACTAAAAGCTTACTTGCTAAAAAGTCTTTTCCAATCCCCCATAATTCTAGTGCCTTCCTTCTGTTGAATATCTTGAATTTATCTTGTGGTGTAGGTAGCTTATTCATACATCATTTTTTCCATTTTGTCTCCCACATTAGACTGTGAAAGCTTTGAGGGCAAGGCATGGTCTTTTGCCTTTCTTTGTATTCACAATACTTAGCATGGTGCCTGGTACATAGTAGACACAATAAATGCTTATTGACTATTTATTTGCTATTTCATTAAGAAGGGTATACATGGAAGGAACCTTAGATATTTCCCCCTCCTTTTATAAAGTAGCTGAGTGTAGGGAAGGAGGAGTAATTTTTGACTATTGAGTCAACAACAACCATTTGTTAAGCTCAGGAAAGTGAGGGGAGAGAGAAAATCACAGAGGTATAACAGATATTTGTGATGAAAAGACCTGAATTTACAAGACCCTAGAGAACCATAAAAAATTGAAGCTGGGGGACATACCTGGGGTCATACAGTGGGTGACTGTCTCGTGTCTGAGGCCCGGTTTTGGCTGGGATCCCCCTGGGACCAGGGGTGATACTTTGTCCACTGTGTCACTTAGCTAGGTGATGACATCTTTAGGGTTAAATTGAGGGATGAAGGGAATTCACTGGGGGAGGGGGAAAGGCAGAAGCAAAATCCTACATGAAAGTAACAGGAAAAGGCTTATGGAGTGGGGGAAGAGATGGGAAAGGAGCAGGACAGTAAATGAATTTCACACTCATCAGAAAAGGCTCAAGGACCTTAAAATCATCAGAGCTGCCTCAAGAAAGGACTAACAGACACACCCAACTGGGTGGAGTAATCTGTTTAATCTGGGCAGTAAATGAGCCTAATACTCATCAGAATTGGCTCAAAGACCTCAATCTCATTAGAATTGGCTCAAGGAGTGAATAATGTACACACTCAATTGGGTGGAGTAATCTCTCTAACCCTGCAGGAAAATAGGAGGGGAAGGGGATAAAGAGAGAGGGGCAAAAGAAGGAAGGGCAGAATGGGAGAGGGGACAGACAGAAGCAAATCCCTTTTGAAGAGTGATAGGATGAAAGAAGATGGATAATAGAATAAATATCATGGGGAAGGGAGTAGGATAGAAGGGAAACAGTTAACAATAGTAATCATGAAAAAAGAGAAAAGGTGGGGAAATTGTACAAAACATATTTATAGCAACTCTTGGTGGAGGCTAAGAATTGAGAATCAAGGGAATGTCCATCAACTGAGGAATGATGGAAAAAGCTGTGTTATATGATTGTAGTGGAATGGTCTTGTGCTACAGGAAATAACAAACAGGATGATCCCCAAAAAACCTGGAAAGACTAATGAACATGGATGTATAGTGAAGTGAGCAGAGCTGGGAAGACATTGTGTGTAGTGACAGCAATACTGTTCAATGAGCAATTGTGAATGACTTAACTACTCTCAGCAGTGCAATGATCCAAGACAATCCCAAGGGACTAATGAGGAAGCTTACTATGCACCCCTATAGAAAGAACTGATAAAAAGAACACTTGTGGATTGTACATATATAACCTGGTTTCGATCTTGTGGAGGGGGTAGGAAAGGGATAGAGGGAGAGAGAAAAATTTGAAACTCTAAATCTTATGAAAATGAATGTTGAAAACTACCCTTACATGTAACTGGAAAATAAAATAAATGTTTGTTGCTAAATTTAAAAAAATAGATTGGAGGTGGAGAAGCTATTACAATAGTAGACAGCCCTCTGGAGGAGGAGGTGTTGTTGTTTAAATAGGGAGGCCCTGAAGAGATAAAGGAAATTCAAGTTAAGGAAGTTTTTTGGTTTGGAAGTATTGGGGGGGGGGGGAGGTATTATTGGATTATGCTTTTTGTATAGGAGATTACAGTCTCCTAAAGCAGGAAGGAGAGGATTTCTAATCATATCCTTCTCCTTTTCTAATGCATGAGTAAAACAATATTTGGGATAGACAATTAATTACAATAATTAGATGAGAGATGATGAGAGGTAAATGAGAGATGATGTCCTTAAACTATAGTAATGGCTTTGTAAGATAGAATGTGGAGGTAGAATTGGCAAATGATTGGATATGGTGGGTGAAAATTGAGAAGAATCAAGGATGACTGAGTTCAAAAATCAAAGATGACTTAGGAGGCTGGTGGTTCTTTTAACAGAAATAGGTGAATTTGTAGGGGCAGAAAGTCTAAGCAGGAAGATAAGGTCTATTTTAGACCTGCTGAATTTGAAATGCCAATAGAATGTCCAGGTCAAGATGTCCAGCAAGCCATTGGGCAAACAGAAATGGAATTCAGAAAAGAGGGTTCATAGATTTGGGAGTCACTTGTGTAGAGATAGTAATTAAACCTATGGGACCCTATATAATCACAAAAGAGAAGAGGACCCATAATACCCATGTTGAGCTGGTGGAAGACGAAGGATGATCCAGCAAAGAAGAATGAGAAGTGATCAGACAGGTAGGAGAACTAAGAGAGAGCAGGATCATGGAATCCAACAAAGAAGAGTATCTCCAAATTGTGCCCAAAAGGCTACAAAACTCTGCATACCTTTTGATCCATCAATACCATTGCTAGGTTCAAATCCTGAAGACATCCAAAAGAAGAGAAAAGGACCTATTTGTACAAAAATATTTATAGCACCTCTTTCTGTGGTGGCTAAGAATTGGAAATCAAAGGAATGCCCATCAATTGAGGAATGGCTAAATAAGCTGTAGTATATGATGGTGATGGAATATAATTGTGCTATAGGAAATGACAAGCAGGATGATTTCAGAAAAGCCTGGAAAGACTTGTATGAAATGATATATAATGAAGTGAGCAGAACCAGGAGAACACTGTGCAGTGACAACAATATTGTTCAAAGAAGAAATGTGAATGACTTAACTCTTCTCAGCAATACAATGATCCAAGATAATTCCAAAGGACTAGTGATAAAGCATACTATCTACCATCAAAGAAAGAACTGATATTGAATGAACACAGACTAAAGCATGCTATTTTTCACTTTCATTCATTTTTAAAATTTTATTCAAGTTTTCTTATACAAAATAAATAATGTGGTAATGTTTTTAATAATTGCACATGTATAACCTATATCTGATTGCTTACTGCCTCAGGGAGGAGAGAAGGGAGGGAAGGAAAGATAGAATTTGGAACTCGAATAATTAAATAAAAATATTTATTATCAAGAAAAGAAAAAGAAGAGAATATCCAAGATGACTGTATGGTCAACAGCATTTAAGTCTATAGAAAAGCTTTGGATTTATCAAGTAATATATTATTAATAACCTTGGAGAGAGCAGTCTAATTAAGTGGTAAAATGGAATCCAGGTTGGAAGAGGATAAA
This sequence comes from Dromiciops gliroides, assembly GCF_019393635.1. Lineage (NCBI taxonomy): Eukaryota > Metazoa > Chordata > Mammalia > Microbiotheria > Microbiotheriidae > Dromiciops > Dromiciops gliroides. The sequence goes on from NC_057862.1 coordinate 178,051,387, forward strand.
AAGTTAAGAGGCAGAGGGAACACGATGGCAACAAATGTAGACAATAATTTTGTGTGTTTGGCTGTGAACAGGGAGAAAATATTAGATGTATTGACTGAGTCAAGTGAATGTTTCTTTAAAAGTATAGAAAAATGGATTACATTTATAGAGTTAACAAAGTCAATAAAGAAGAAGGTGAGAGAGGGGTAGAGAGAGAAACAGAAAGACAGAGAGAAACAGAGAGAAAGAAGGATGTATTGAGAAAAAAAGGAAATGACGGAAGGGGGTTCATGGCAGAGAAAGGAGGAGATGTGATTAAGTGCACAAATAAAGATAACTATTCTTTATCAGGTAGAACAGCTCCTTATTCCTCAGAAACTGGAGCAAGTTAAGATAAAATAGGGGTAGAGGGAGAGAATATCAAGGCATTTTAAAGTATAGAGTACAGAAGAGGGAGCTCACAATGGATAGCTTCTATCACCGTTTCCTGGGATGACCTAGGGAGAAGGTGGTGTATGGAGCCTGAGGAGATTGGAGGAGGCTTGGAAAAGCTGTTTCAGGGAATATGACCAAAAGTCAAACATGGAAGAATGAAAGGATTGTCATGGAGCAGAGGGCCCTGCTCAGATGACTCAATTCCACTGAGTTGAAGAAGCAGTTATTAAATGCCTGTTATGAAATAGGCACTGTGTGAGATTCTATGGCTACACACACACACAAAAAAAAACTAAGCCTATCCTCAAGGATATATAATGGCTTTCTCCAAAAGCATATGATTGTAGTCCATCCTAGTCCTCAGACTGAGTGGGCTAGCTTTGTGGCCCTGATCTCCTCATCACTTCCTGGCAGTAATCATTCTTCCATGGAAAAATTACAGGTTAGGTTTAGGGTGCCCAGGGCTGGTGCTTTATCCACTGTGCCACCTAGCTGCCCCCACACCAATAGTTTCCTTGGAACTACATTTAGATGGAAGTATATGGACATACTCATAACTTTCATGGGTAATAAATACTTTAAAATTGAAAGAATTTTACAGTTTCCCCAATTTCATGGGAATGGTCTTTTTTTTTTTTTGCAGGGTAAATTCATAGTTCATCTACAGCACCCAACCAAGACATTAAGTATTTTACAGAGAGGCATATACATATAGATAAATACATATTACTACATATGCACATATACCTATTATATACATATACATACATATACAAGAAGGAGCTCATTAGCACCTGAAGGAAGGGTTAGGTTATTCTCTTTGTGAAAAAAGGACAGTGATTTATTTATATTATTTTAGGTAGTATTTAAACAAGCAAGATAGTAGGCAGAATTCTAATGTACTTCATCAGGACTAGGAACAACCAAGTAGGATGTAGAGAATGCTAGAGCGTGGAAAGAGGCAGAGATTGTGATGAGTGTATGCTTTCTCATGAGAATATTGGTTGAATACAGAGAGAGTTTGAAGGCTATGTCACCATGTTAATCACTCTTTATGTCCTACCATTGTATGTTCCTCATACTCTTAAGGGAAAAGTATCCATACATATAGGATTCAGAGTTGGTTTGCCAGTATTCCACATAACAAATATATAAACATAAAGCTAGTGATGAGAAGCACTATAAAGACAGATTTTGTCTGGTGTAATTATCTGAAATATGAGCATAATTGAACTTACTTCTAGGTTGTAGGGTCCTTAAGGAGATAGTGAAGGGCAACCAAATACATATAACTTATCTTGTGTCACTGGAAAGAGTATGAATCATGTTATCCATTGCAGAAATAATGGAAGTACAACATGGTTGGTGATTTGCTAAAAGTTAAATTATGATGGGCAGAAACTGGAAGAGTACTCTAGTATCATCACAAATCCAAGAGTTTTTCATCTGAATTATACCAAACTCTTAATTATGCAATGGATACATTAAGCTGGTCTCCATGATAAAACAAAGAGGAAAGATCATAGAAATAAATGTCAAAATAACCAGTAGAATATATGCTTCCAGTAACAAAATATAGTTGGCTATACCAGATATTGATTTATTCATGCATGATGATGGAAGAGAGAAGGATGAGATGAGAAATCCTCTCCTGCTAAGTCTCCTGCAGAAAAAAAAAATCTCCCTTGCTTGAATTTCTTGAGCAACTCAGAGCTTAGAAATTTAAAGAGCACTACCCCTTCCCCTCAGAGGGCTAATTTGTTTCATTAGTCAATCCTAGGTTGTCCTTTTTTGAATCAATCACATAGGTGTTCAGAGTTTATAAAGGGATCACCTTAACTTCTTATAGTCTATTAGCTACTCTTTTCTTTCTGCAACTGGAGAAACCCAATGGGAAGGAGGGTGAATCACCTCACCCCACTATTACACATCCAACAAACATTTTAAGACCTTATCTTCATAACATTATTCCAGGTGCAAAAGAAAATTTGAAAACCTTAATAACTCTTGATCCCCCATCTCAAGGTGCTACCTAGTAGGGAAGAAGTGCAAAAGTAACCAAAAGAAAAAATTAAATGTCCCAAGAGACTCAAAGAATAATAAGAGTTCTAAGGAAAAAGAAATACTGCAAAGGCTATGGAAGTTAGTGGGGGTTGGGGTCAGGGCAAGCAGAGAAGGTTAGGATTAAGGAAGGTTTCTTGAAGAAGATGGCATTTGAGTTTATTCCTAAAGTTATGAATGGGATTTCCACTAACTGCTTTTAAGAACTCCTTAAGGAGCTTTTAAAATATCTTCATGAACACTATTTTGGGGGGACAAATTTGGGTTAAGTGGCATGCCCAGGGTCACACAGCTGATAAGAGTCAAGTGTCTGAGGCGAGATTTTAACTCAGATCCTCCTGAATCCAGGGCCAGTGCTTTATCCACTGTACCAACCTAGCTGACCTTGATGAATACTTTTAAAAACCTGACTCTCATATTATCCTGTTAGGAGAATTGCACATTTTTTTTATTTGCAGAAAGGGAGAATGTAATAAATAGATAGCTAAGCCCCCTGGAAGGGAGGTGACTAGAGCCCCAGCTACAGGATTTGTGCACAGGCTGCAGGTGCCTAGGGAACACTGTGTGCTTGCTGCACAGAAGTAGGTGCCTGAGTCTCCAGACTGAGAGGTAGAGATGTTCAAGAAGAAGTGTTTGGCTCCTTTGTTGAGGTGAATTATGAATCTTCCATCTTGTTTTGTCGCCACATTTGAAAACAATTGTATTAACAACTGAGGACCTTTCCCATGATACTGATGGTACCAGTAAAAGTAGGTAGAACCAGTATCAGTATAAGTGCAGTTCACAATGGCATTCCCTCCCTCTTGGACTGTCAAGGATGAAGGAGTTTGCTCCACTTTGTTTTGGCTGGTCACCCCTGGGGACAAAGACAAAGTCATCATTATTGTTCAGAATCCATAATTTCTTCCTACAATTCCCAAAGAAGAAAGTAAGGCTGAGCTCCTGCCTCCACCCCTTACTTTTCTGTGTCTTTTAGATATTATAGGATCAGAGAAGTATAACTATAAAAGATCTTAGAGGCCAATTAGTTTAACAATTGCACTTTAAATTTTCTGTTTTATTAAAAACTTAATAATCAACACAACCATGAAGATTGTGATATGCAAAGAACAAAATGAATACTAGATAGGTACCCATGAACTTGTATTAATATACAATTTTTAAGGTGGTATTGAATTACTTAGTAAGGTAGTAACAAAATTGTCCTGTTTGTGTCACATTTGAAACTTTTTTCAATCCTCTCATTTTTCACATAAGGTAACTGGAGTCCCAAAAGGTTAAGTGACTTGCCGATGGTCAAACAGTGAATCAAAACCATACCCCCTTCCTCCATATACAACACTCTTTCCTTTATGTCACACTATGACCCATTATCTTATTCACATCACCAGAATCAATACCACCACCCCAACTTACAACTAAGCTGAAGCCACAGGATCAATAATGAAAATCCTAAGAACTTTTCCATTCTTTCTCACCACAAAGAATCAGAAGGAATTCTGTGGGCTTAGATGCTCAATGAGTTCCTCATACATATCCACGGTTTCTGATCCTATTTCTTTAGCTGCTTCAGAAAACATACCTCTTGCCTGGCCAATCAGAGTCATCTCTGTTACTTAGCACAGCTCAAGCTGTCAGTCATACTCCCTTTCACAAGTACACAATCAACATTATCAGCCCCAGTTTCTTACGAAAATGGAAGCACTGCCCTCTTCAGACCAAACATAGAATTGCTAAGAGTAAGTTCTGTGACATCCTAGAATGACCTCCCCAATGCTTTCCCCAACTCTGGGTATTTTCACTGGCTCTCCACCATGCCTAGAATGCTTTCCTTCCTCATCTCCACCTCCCAGACTCCCTGATTTCCTTTCCAACTAAAAGCATACTTCTACAGTCAGCCTTTCGCAATGCCCCTTAATTCTAGTGCCTTCTTTCTGTTGAATATTTCCAACTTGTCTTGTAGGTAGTTTATTCATACATCATATTTTCTTTGTTGTCTTCCACATTAGACTGTGAAAGCTTTGAGGACAAGGCATGCTCTTTTGCCTTTCTTTGTATCCACAGTACTCAGCATGCTGCCTAGCACAGAGTAGACACTTAATAAATGCTTATTGATTATTTACTTATTATTTACTCATTAAGAAGGGTATATCTGGAAGGAACTTTAGATATTATTTTTCCTTTTATAAAGAAGTTGAGTGTAGGAAAGGAGTAGTAAATTAGGACCATTGAGTCAACAACAACCATTTGCTAAGCTCAGGAAAGTGAGGGGAGAGATAGAAAAAACCACAAAGGGGCAGAGAATTCCAGAGAATCAAAAACAGAGTCAGGAGACATGACTGGGCATGCCTGGCCTGGCCATTGCTTCAAATGGAAGTTCTTGGAGGAAATCACCAGTTAGATGAGGGGGCCACTTGGACAGAGGGATCTTCCAGGGATAGAAGATTAAAAGGACAGAAGCATCTTCCAAGGTGAGAAGGCACTGGAACAGGATGCCATATTTCAGAGAACACAGGCCAAAAGGAGTGAGATAGTTATCTTAGAGATGGCAATATCTTATAATAGAGCCTTGGATTTGTAGTCACTGAATTTGGTTTTGTATCCTGGATCTGCTACCTGTGCAAAACTGGGGCAGTCACTTCTCCAAAGACTCTGCTTCCTTATCTGTAAAGTAATGTTGGAAACTTTTTAAAACCTAAACCCTGTTTCAAGCCTCATCAACTGAGAACAAGGAAGATGCCAAAGAAAGTCAAAGAAAAATAAAACAAGAGGAAAAGAAAGAAAATCTTCACAAGCACTTATTCTCAGGAAACCATTAAAACAAGCAAAACAATGAGCAAGGAGGAATAATAGGCTCCAATACACTGATGGATATGGTAGGTAAATAGGTGGGATGAAACAAGGTCTAGGATTGGCTAGAGGACTGTGGGAAGGATTAACCCCAAGTTCTGTCCAAATATGACTTCCAAAGCTAAGTGGATGGTGGGGCAAGAGGGGATTTTGTGCACATTCTAGTCTAGAGGGTCTCTGTTCCTGATAGGGAAAGGCAGGCAGTGACAGGAAGTTAGCAAGAGGGCTATGCTAGCTAGCCAGGACGTCCTCATGTATCACTAGAGGAGATTTAAATTCTGATGAACAAAGTGATAAATTGAAGAGCTAGGGCTGGGTGCAAAGTGAGTGATAACTAGATTACTGCTTAAGAATCCTTGACAAACCACCACTGAGGATGTCTTGTTTTGTCATTATTTTTTTCCATTGGAACACTGGCATAAATCATCAAATTTTCAAAAATAGTTGTATAATCTAGCTGCATATTATAAGAAAAAATTCAATTATAATCATAATCTTTTTAGGAGTGCTCTAAGCACAAATGAATACATTTAATATGAGCAATGTACAAGAACTGTGGCTGAGGAGACAACTACAACAGCAATAATATTCCTGTCCTCAAGGAACTTACATCCTAGTACGGTGTGGTAAAAATCATTTGTGGTAAAGATTAATATTCCCATTTTTAGCTAACTCATTTGGGAGGGGCCACACCTGGCCCACCCCAAGGTCACATATGTTACTGTGCTCAGAAAGGCAGCTTTTGAAGTACCTCCCCTTTTGGGGGAGGAGAGATTGAACATTCCCTGAAGGGAGGCAGGCTGCTTCTGGAACACTAGGTGTCTTCTGGAATTCAGTCCTTTCCTTCTTGGTCCTTGTGCTGGCGGTACATGCTCATGCTCTGTCTTGGGCAACTGCTGTTCTGGTGAACAACTGCAGACTGTCCCCGAGGGTTGGTGAGTTAATTATCGAAAACCCTAAATTCCTTTGAACTAGCTTAATTGGGAATGGTCTGGGCAGTGAATAGGTTAAGCTTAGAGTTAAGAATATCTATCTGTATTTCTATTTTCCTATTTCCTTATCTTTGATTTTTATTAGTTTCACCTTTGTTGTTTAATTAATTCCCAAGTAATAAAATCTGATCCTTTTGTGAACTAAAGCTTAGAGGCTCCTTTCTTACTGGCCTGGGAGAAATATCTAAAAAGGGCAGTTCAGAGGGGAGGGTTAAACCTAAAATGTCCCTCATATTTCTGGGACCCCAATATTAAGGCGAGTCACCCAAATAATGCTCTGTTTATTAAATTTTGGCCCTCACAAGGGTAACACAACATGTCAATATGTGTGTGTACATATGTGTATATATGTGTGTGTCTTAGCTGCCAGGAAATGATGTTTGGGTTTGGGGTGTTAGCAGAGGTGGTGATTGGAGGCAAAGGTGAATCAATAGACAATTACTTTCCTTAGGAAATGGTTGTATTGATTCAGTTATCATTCACAGAGAAATTAGGGGGAGCAGGGAAAGGAAGAACAGACACTGGGATGGCAAAGAGATGTCTAGGATAAATAACCAGATAGGATGTGAAGTTTGGTACATGACCTGGAATCAGCAAGTATGCTTGGATTAGCTGACTCATCTGTTGTTGTGGTTGTTTGTCCTTCATTCTCAACAAGGACCACAACATCAGGAGATGATGTCATGACTTCCAGTGAATTGGATTTAAGTGAGGGAGGATTGTGCAAAGTCACCAACCTCACTCTCTCCTCCAGAGCCATCTGGGTCCAGTGATGTGATATATATATATATATATATATATATATATATATATATATATATATATATATATATATATATATATATATATATATATATATATATATATATATATCAGGATGACTGGAGATGGTCCCAGATGTTTAAGACAATTGTGTTAAGTGACTTGACCAGAGTCACACAGCTAATGTCTAAAGTCACATTTAAACTTATATTCTCCCAACTTCAGGACCAATGCTTAATCCACTGCACCACCTAGCTGCTCCAACTGACTCATCTATCAGGACAACATTGCTCCAGGGTTGTGGTTTCAAAATAGGGCAGATTAAATTATACAGGGCTTGTTCTCCAAAGAAAACCATGCAATTAGTACAAGACATGCTGATGTAAAACCACAGTTACCACCAGGATGGAGATCATACAGTAATGCCTATAGAAAGAAGAGACACATAAGAGTAGCTGATGATTTTCTGGTACAAAGACTGATTTTCCCAGTCTTTATTGAGCTCTCTGTCCTCAAATTAACTTGAATTTACTATTCTGTTTATTCATTGTAGCTCTTGGTAGGATGCAACCTCCATGGGAAAAGGAACTGTTGATCATTTTGTTCTTTGTGTGCTAACATTTTGCTTTGAAAATAGTAGGTACTTCATAAATTGTTGCTAAATTGAATTTGTTAGCCTAACAAGAATAATAATATCTGCTGTCATCCAAGGGCACTTCTGTGATAGAAGGCTTCCCAAGATTTCTCAAACCTGAAGATCACAACTCTATCCTGCTGATTCATGGAAGAACAAATGATACTGCCACTTGTTATGGTAGCAAAGGCATGGAAATAAAGTGGATGCCTATCAGTTGGGGAATGCCCATCTTTTGGTACATGGATGTAATGGAATAATACTGTGCCATGTGAAATTATAAACATGATGAATAATATAGAGAAACATTAAAAGACATATACATATATACAAAGGGAAGTAAGCAGAGCTAAGAAAACAATATTCACAATGAATCCAATGTAGATGGAAAGAACCAACAGATCAAATTAAAGATACAAAATTACAAAGAACAAGCTTGACTTCCAAAAAGAGATAAAAAATACTTCCCCTCATCTTAACCTATTTACAAGGAGGGGAAAATCCAAAGAATATACGGCATATATTGTTAGGGTTTTAAAATTTTTATTTATCAATTTTGCTAGGTTTTTTCTTTTCCTCTTTTTTTCTTTTTATTATAATGGATGGTTCTCTGTGAACAAGAAAGAGGGATGGGGGAGGAATTTAAGTGATGTAAAAACAAAAGGTATTAATAAAATTTACTTTAGGAAAAAAAACCATACCGTCAGTATGTTAAAAAATTTCTAGAGCTTATGTACTCCTAGGTTAGAAACTGAAGTTCACCTTAGGGGCACAGGTGGGTTTTTTTTCTTTTTTTTCCAATGCAACAAATATTTATTTTATTTTTTCCAGTTACATGTAAGGGTAGTTTTCAACACTCATTTTCATAAGATTTAATGTTCCAAAATTTTCTCCCTCCTTCCCTTTCCTCCCCTCTCCACAAGACAGCAACCAATCTGATATGTTATATATGTACAATCCACAAGTGCTCTTTTTTATTAGTTCTATTTTATTTTTTTTTAGTGAGGCAATTGGGGTTAAGTGACTTGCCCAGGGTCACACAGCTAGTAAGTGTGTGTTAAGTGTCTGAGGCCAGATTTGAACTCAGGTACTCCTGACTCCAGGGCCGGTGCTCTATCCACTGCGCCACCTAGCTGCCCTATCAGTTCTTTCTATGGGAGTGGATAGTATATTTCATCATTAGTCCCTTGGGATTGGTTTGGATCATTGTATTGCTAAGAGTAGTTAAGTCATTCACAATTGCTGAGCTTGTCATTTCCTATAGTATAATACCATTCCACTATAATCATATACCACAACTTCTTCAGTCATTCCTCAATTGATGGACATTCCCTTGATTTCCAATTCTTAGCCACTACAAAGAGTTGCTATAAATATTTTTGTACTATTCCCCCACCTTGTCTCTTTTTCGTGATTACTATTATTAACTTTCCCTCCATTCTATTCCCTTCCCCATGATATTTACTCTATTACCTATCTTCTTTCATGCTATTCCTCTTCAAAAGGGATTTGCTTCTGATTGTCCCCTCCCCCAATCTGTCCTCCCTTCTTTTGCCCCTCTCTCTTTATCCCCTTCCCCTCCTATTTTCCTGCAGGGTTAGAGAGATTACTCCACCCAATTGAGTGTGTATGTTCTTCCCTCCTTGAGCCAACTCTGATGAGATTAAGGTCTTTGAGCCTATTCTGATGAGTGTAAAGTTCATTTAGTGCCCTGTTACTCCCCATCTCTCCTCTCACTCCATAAGTTCTTTCCTGCTTCTTTCATATGAGATTTCACCCCATTCTATCTTTCCCCTTCCCCCTCCCCAATGCAATCTTCTTACCCCTTAATTTTACCCTAAAGATGTCATCATGAGGCAGCTAGGTGACACAGTGGACAAAGTATCCACCCTGGACACTGGAGGACCCCAGGTAAAACCCAGCCTCATACACAAGACACTCACCCACTGCATGACCCCAAGTATGTCCCCCACTCCAATTTTTTATGGTTCTCTAGGATCTTGTATTTGAAAGTCAAATTTGCCATTCAGTTCAGGTCTTTTCATCACAAATACCTGAAAGTCCTCTTATTCATTGAAGTCCTATTTTTCCTCTGAAAGATTATACAAGTTTTGCTGGATATGTGATTCTTGGTTATAATCCCAATTTCTTTGCCCTCTGGAATATCATATTCCATGCCCTCTGGTCCTTTAATGTAGAAACTGCTAGATCTTGTGCTATCCTGACTGGGGCTCCACAGTACTTGAATTCTTTCTTTTTGGCAGTTTGCAATGTTATCTCCTTGACCTGGGAGCTCTGGAATTTGGCTATAATATTCCTGGGAGTTTTCCTTTGGGGATCTCTTTCAGGAGTCATTTGGTGGATTCTTTCAGTTTCTATTTTGCCTTCTGCTTCTAGAATATCAGGGCAATTTTCCCTGACAATTTCTTGGAAGATGATGTCTAAACTCTTTCCCTGATCATGTTTTCAAGTAGACCAATAATTTTAGTTATCTCTCCTGGCTCTATTTTCCAGGTCAGCAATTTTTCTGAAAAGATATTTCACATTGCCCTCTATTTTTTCATTAATTTGGATTTGATTGATTGTGTCTTGGTTTCTCATAAAGTCTTTAGCTTCCATTTGTTCAATCCTAATCCTTAGGCAATTATTTTCATTGGAAAGCTTTTGTATCTCCTTTTCCATTTGGCTTTTCAAGCCATTGACATTTTTCTCATGTCTTTCCTGCATCACTCTCATTTCTCTTTCCACATTTTCCTCTACCTCTCTAACTTTATCTTCAAAGTCCTTTTTGAGCAGCCCTATGGCCTGAGACCAATTCATATTTTTCTTGAAAGCTTTAGATATAGGGGCCCTGACATTGACATCTTCCTCTGAGGGTACACCTCGATCTTCCTTGTCACTAAAGAAACTTTGTATGGTCCTCACCTTTCTCTGTTTGCTCATCTTGCCTTTCTTTTACTTGACTTTTAGCTCCTTAAAGTGGGTCACTGTTTCCAGGCTGCACTGTTCCAAGTTTCAGAAGGTCCCAGGTGGTATGATTTAAGGAGAAGCAGGTTCTTCACTTGCATGTCCTGTTTTCTGGTCCGTAGATGACCCCAGACCAAATTGCTAATCAACCAGCTTTGTGTGCTGTGGCTGTCAGCTTTGATGAGCCTGTGCCCCTCCCCTACCTGGGCCACTGCCACTCAAGCCTACCTCCTGGTTCCCAGCAGGGGTGAAAAAACCATGTTCTGCCTCAGCACCAGCAGAGACCCCTGTAGTCTCCCCCCTGCCCAAGGCTCAACCTTCTCACCAGACTGTGAGCTTAGTTCCAGATGACACTGGTGCTGCAGTTGATTTAGAGGCTCTTGGGGCCTCTTTCTATGGAAAAGCCTTCCTGGGACTGGATCTGTGTCAGGGTGACTATGGGCTTGGGCTCCACTCCTCTCTCAGCACATCAGCTCCCTCCTTCCAATCTTCCCTGGTATTTTCAATATTCAACAATACCATTCAACAAATATTCCCTAGAGAGCACACTGTGCTAAATACTGGGGACACAACAGAAAATTTCATTGTATATGGAAATAGTCTTTATCTTGGAGGATTTTGCATTTTAGGAAGTAGAGGGAGGAAAGACAATATGTACATAAAGAAATAAAGATTATGCAATATAGTGACAGAGCAAGTATAAAAGATTGGAAGTAAAAGGAAAGCCTTCACATAGTAGGTGCACCTGAGCAAAGCCTATAAGGAAGCTAGGGATTTGAAGAAGTGAAAGTGAGGGTAGAGTATATTTCAGTCGCACTAGGAAAAGGTGGAGAGGTGGGAGATAGTATATCAAATTTGAGGAATGGTTACTAAGCCCATTTCCCTGAAACACAGGGTTTATAAGAGGAGTAACATGAAATAAATGTAGAGAACTCAATGGTTATCATGCTATAGGGGACTTTTAAATATCAGGCTACAAGGTTTGCATTTTATTCTGGAGGCAACAGTGATCCACTGAATACTATTGGGCTGACTAGTAACCTCCTCTAGCCTGTATCTTAGAAATCCTAATTTGGTAGCTATGTGGAGAATTGGAGAAAGATGAGACTGGGAGCTGGAACTAATATCTCCAGTATCTTTGCACAAAAAACAAACAAACAAACAAAAAACAAATGTGTTCAGAAAGAGTCTGACAAAACTGAAACAACTGAACAACAAACATATATATGTGTATGTGTCTATGTGTGTGCATATACACACATATATATGTATATACACAATATATATATATAATCAGATTGATTCTTTTGGGGGGTAGGGCAATGAGGGTTAAGTGACTTGCCCAGGGTCATGCAGCTAGTAGGTGTTAAGTGTCTGAGCCCAGATTTGAACTCAGGTCCTCCTGAATCCAGGGCTGGTGCTTTATCCACTGTGCCATCTAGCTGCCCCCAATTCTATCTTTTTATAATTAATCCTATTTACAATTAATTGATTTTGTCCTATAACTACCTAAATCATGATTTTTTTGTCTCTGAACTTAGTTTACAAATTCAGCTCTCCTCTAATGAGTTAAGTTTAGAAATCCAGTCCCCTGTTGATCACTGTTCTATTCTGGTGTCAAAGAAATCTGTAACACTTGAAAGATTTGAGTAGACACCAGAGATTCTGGTCTAGTATCTTTGGACCACCAAGCTATCCTTCAAGGATGTCTGATCTGTCATCCAAAGAAGTCTGGTTTACTATCTGTCCTTACAAATGAAATTGGACTTGAAAAATTAACATTTCTTAGTCAGAGAAGGGAAGGAGGAGGTTGTTGCTAGCCCTCATTCCCAAGTCTTATTTTCTTCCATCTATGTTGTTAGCCTTTCTCTTTTCTGTATTCCCTCAGACTATCAAAGAGAGCTGCCCCATCATATAGGGTCATAGCTTTGCTGGCGAAACTGAGATCCAAATTACTGATAAATTTTCACTTTACTCATAAATTTATTGTGCTTGGGACTGTATGCCTCACTCTACCTTAATTTTTTATATTTATAGAACTCTTTCAATCATGTATCTATGAATTTTCATTCTTTATTTTTTCAAGATTCATTTTTAATTATTTGGAAACATTCTATTCTATGTTTCTTTTCCTTTTTGTAATAAACATTTTAATTTATAGTTTGGGTTTCCAATTTTTATCCCTCCTTCCCTCCCTTCCCTTCCCCCTCCCTGAAGCGCCAAGAAATCAGATATGAGTTATACATGTATAATTATTCAAAGTATTAGCACATATAAATATAAACACATATATATAGAAACATACATATGTTTATAAATACATATAAACATGTATATATTTAAAAGTCAGTGCTAAATAAACTAATTTTAAATATCATTATTATCACTGGTATAAACAATATTTATTTAGCTCTATAAAAGCACTATTCTGTTAGAGTTAGGAACAATGGATCTGAAGGGAAGACAGTGGAAGCTAGATGAATTATTAAAATGCTATTGCACAAAATTTTAGGCAAGCAAGAAACAAGTATTTATTAAGTACACTACTGTGTCCCAGGCACTGTGCTAAACATTTTGCAAGCCATATCTCAAATCATCTTTACATCAACTCTGGGAGGTAGATGCTATCATTATTGCCATTACACAATTGAGGAAACTTTGAGAAACAAAGATGAAGTAACTTGCCTAGGATGACACAGCTAGTAAATGTATGAGACCAGATTAGAACTCATATCTTCCTGACTTCAAACTCACCATTCTATTTGCTATGGCATCTAGCAGTACTAAAGGGGAAGCATTGGGAATTGAGATAAAAGAATAGTTGTGAGAGATGTTGTAAAGGAAGAATTGAAAGGGTTTGCTAACTAATTAAATATGAGAGGTATGGGAGATGGAAAAGACAAGTATAATTCCAAGTCTTCAAATACTATAGACAAAGAGAATTATGTTGTCACTGAGAGAGAAATAAAAAGGTGAAAAGGAGGAGTGGGTTTGGAGGAAAATGTAATAAGCTCTACTTTAGATATATTGAGTTTGAAATGATTAAGGGGGAATCAAGGTTGAACTATCCTATAGCCAGTTGGAAATGGGGTTTGTGGTTTAGAAGGGGGTGAGGAAGGAGCTACAGATTGGCAGTCATATATTTAAATGTGGTACATGAAACCATGGCAGTAAATGAGACTGCCAAGAGGAAAAAGTTTAGAGATAGAAAAGTGACAACCAAGGACAGATCCTTAAAAGACACTCATCTTAAGGGAATAGAATGAAGACCCAATGAATACAAAAGAGAGACAAATAAGAGGGGAAAGGATCTATTTGTACAAAAATATTTATAGCAGCTCTTTTTGTGATGGCTAAGAATTAAACATCAAAGGGATGCCTTCTTTTAAGGAATGGCTAATCAAGCTTTGGTATATGATTGTAGTGGAATATTATTGTGCTATAAGAAATAACAAGCAGGATGATTTCAGAAAAACCTGGACTTACTAAACCTCTCTGCCTCAGTAAAATGTGAGGATTGAACTAGGTGATAACTACTGTTGCATCTACCTATCAATACTATGAAAAAGAATCCATTGGAAAGGCTGAATGAACATGGACTGCAGGCTCTGAGCATCATTCCAAAACTAAACAGTGTAATTATTGCAGAGCAGCAAAAGGGGTCATTTATTGTCTGGGTGGAGCTGTTGGGTAGGAAAAAGATTCTGAAGAGTGACTTTGGTGTCAAAGACAAAAGACAACAATAAAACACTTTTCAAAGGGAAAAAGCATTTAAAAAAGAAAGTCCCAGGCTTGAGTCTTGGACCAAAATTGCCCCCTTGCGTCAGAAAGAATAACTGTTCAGGATTATCACCCATCAGATCTCAGGGTTTCATGTGAAGCTCCCCTGGTGTTTCAAGTCACTGTGTCATTCAAAGCACAGAAGTATACAGCCACATCGCTCATTTCGACAGACAGTTTCCTTAAGTTGAAGGATTTATTGTCGTTGTTAAATTCTGCTTCAAAACCTTTGCTACCTCTGACCATACTGTTTCCTGAATAATATCTCAGGAGCAGCTGGAGGCTTCCTTTGGGATATTGAACATACCAGAAGAAAGTGGGGTTCACAGTATATGAGACAGTGCATTTCAACTCCAGGGGGTCCTTTTCAGATATGGTGACCTGATCTTCAGGCTGGGTCACTGTTTGTGCTCTTGTTCCTCCTGTAACACCAAGTTAATAGTCAATAAATTGCCACAGAACCCCCCCCCCCGCCCCTGAACTGAAGACAGTCCTGTTAGTAAGGGGAGTTTAGAGGAAATAACAGTGGGTTGATAGCAGTGGAATAAATTGTTACTCACTCATTGAGAAGAGCATCAAAGTCACCAGGACAGAGGCCAAGGTCATGGCTGAGCAGTGAGGATGCTGAGGCTTCAGTGTCAGCCAGGGGTGGAGGAGGTGTCACTTAGAAATTCTGAGTCTGAAGAAATTGGGTCCTGGAAGAAAGAAGAGACTGCTTCTCTGGGGCTTCTTGGGTTATCACAGTTCAAGGAATCACATGCAAGAGGCCCTATTTCACAAAGCCTGGTTGCTTTCTGGCTTCTGATCCCTCTCAGTAGTCACTCTGTAACAGGAGAACTCTTAGTCTGGGCATTTCATGAAGTAAGACAGGCAGGCTCCTACCAAGTGATGTCTCATCATTTACAAGTCACTCAGCTTGAGCAACTCTGCCCTCTGGAGCCCATACACAGAAATTCAGTAATTTCCCTGAGGGTTCTAGACCATATTTCCCAAATCTTTCCATTACAGTCATTGGATTGTATCCTATGTACATGGATTTCATGTAATTCTTTCTTTCTTTCTTTCTTTCTTTCTTTCTTTCTTTTTTGGTGAGGCAATTGGAGTTAAGTGACTTGCCCAAGGTCACACAGCTAGTAAGTGTTAAGTGTCTGAGGGCAGATTTGAACTCAGGTCCTCCTGAATCCAGGGCTGGTGCTCTATCCACTGCACCACCTAGCTGCCCCAATTTCACATAATTCTAAACCCAGTTCTTCTGGTAATCTTGAAGATGAGCTCACCAATATTTAACAGTCCTTCAATCAACCAATTAAATACCAAGTATTTACCTAGTGCCTGTTATGGGCCAAGCATTATATGAGACACTGGGGATTCCAATGTTCTCTTTGTGATGGCAAAGAACTGGAAATTGCAGGGATGCCCATCAATTGGGGAATCGCTGAACAGAGAAGTTTATATTTGGCCCTAGAATAGGATCCAAGAATTTGATACTAGAATCCATTGGAGTTTGCCAAGTAGGGGAGTCCCATGATCAAATCAGCACTTAAGAAAAATTACTTTGGTAGAAATATGTAGAATGGACTGAAGTAGTGAGAGATTTGAGACAGAGAAAACAATTGCAATAACCAAAGGAAGAGGTGATGAGGGCCTGAACTAATGTGTTAACTGTGTAACTGGAGAGAAGGGATTGAATACATGAGACGTTGTGAAGATAGAAACCTTATTCTAGCCTTGTGGAGAAGAGAGACACTTTATGGAGAAGTAGATGCAAAACTGGCCTTGAAGTTAGGAAGACCTGAGTTCAAATCTCTCCTCTGATACATATTGGGTGTATGACCCTGAGTAAATCAGCTAAACTCTCAGTATTCTACACAACTTTCTGAAACTATCAACTAAAGATAAAATACAGGCCTCCTTTGATAAAAGGCATTTCCTCTTAAGGGAGTTCCCTATACCAAGCACTGTCTAGTCCTCATGCCTATAGAGATTATGTATCTGTTGTATACACACATAATTAGCCTGAAGAAATTTCATGTCTGCTGCTTAAGTCATATTTACAGTTTCAGTAAAATATGTTTTAACCAGAATGATGAGATCATTGAAGACACTTGAAATTGCACCATGTAAGGGATTAGTAAAAGGATCTGGTGATACTGAGCTTGGGAATCCTACCATCATTCATAGAGAAGTGAATCTCTTTTCCCCTTGCAGTGTTCTAGTCCAGTATCTGTGGTCTCAAGCGTACCAAACTTACTATGCTATTTTCCCCATTAGATTAGCCAATTAGTGCTTTTGTGCAGCAGAATTTCTTAGTCATGTTATGTATTACTAAGAAAATGCATACAGACATCTAAGGCCATGTGTCTTACAGCTGGTGTCAATTAGTGTGCCTCCCTTTTGCTATTCATCTTATATCATATCTAATACTCTCCATGAAAGCAGGCTTGGCAGATTTTTGTGAGTAGTTTTCTCTCTTCCTCCTTTTCAGTTTAAAACCCTCTTGATTAGATTTGCCAGGCTCCTGGCAAATAATTTTTTTCTGGCCCTTTGTAGGGGGTGTTTCATCCACAGCCAAAAGTCTAGTATTCCTATATATTTAAGAAAGCCAAATCTCATTATCTGACACTATCTTTTTCACCAGCTGTCCATTTTTGAAGTCTGTTTTACCATCAATTGGCACTAATGATGCAAACACCACCTGTGCTTGGTATGCCCTCCATTTTTTGCTCAGGACTTCATAATACCTAATGATCTCTCTAAATTCTTCCATGTGGTGTAAATTATGCCCATGTTAATCAACAAAAGTGGGTAGTGGTCATGAATTTTGGCAAGTCTCAGGAGGCTCTCTGCCATGTGCCGGATGTGGGCCTTGGTAAGACAGCAGCTGTCTCTATTGTTTGTTAAGCCAAAAAATAAAAATAACCAACTTGGTACAACATAGTGGAGAGTCATCATCTACCATCACTTGATTCTACCTCCACTACATGACATCCAGCATGCAATGTTGGATCCACATCATCATGTTTAAGCACAAGTAACTGCTCTCCTCTAAGGTGGTAAGGCTCCCTCATCAATAAGAAATGCCTCAAACTTATAATATAGCTTCAAAGGTTTGGCTGTCTTTCTTATTTTCCTTCTCTGTTTCACATTGTAAGAACCTCCAACATTTTTCATAATATTTTTGTCTTCTCTAGTTATTTCTTGCCTACATAAGATTAAACAAGAGTTTTCTACTTCCTTTGTTCTAAAACTAAACCTTTTTCAAAAATACTGAAGTCTACCAGAGTTATCTGGAACTTTTAAGATAAATTTTAATTCAAAACTGACCATCGTGTCTCTCTCTACTCTGGATGCCATATTATTAATCACCCCGGGCTTTTTTATCTTTCCCCATGAATTTAGGCTCAATTTGGAAAAAAGAACATGGAATAGCTTTAAACTCAGTCATCATTCCTAAAGTTGACAAGGCAACAACCCCATCCAATGTGAAACAATCTTGGAACAGTCACAGTTTATCGTTCTTCATTTTTCCAAGGCTATATAAGTGTGGTTAGCATCTCTGACAGTCCCTGTCATTGAGTCTCTCACAATACAGTATTACCCAGCCTGCTCTGCCTCTTGCACTCCGTAAATGAGCAAATAAAAACTGCCCTGCTATCATTTTGCATCATTCCTTTTGAGTGGAATTTGCACCAGAAATAATGACTCTTTAAATACAGTAGATCCTGTGCAGTGAATGTACCACAGGAAGCATGTTCCTCTAGTCATAGAGTAGTTGCAGGGGATTTTCACCAAAACCCTTCCAATGAACACCAAGGTTCAGGGCTGAAAGACTCTGTTCTGGCTTTCTGTAGCTGTCAAAAGAACATAGAAAAATAAACTCTGTGTTTTTATATGACCTGGTAACTCAAGATAATGAATATTGAATTAAAATACACTCGAGATTTTCAATCTCCCTAGTCAGTAAAAATCTTTTCTCTAGATAGAAGAACCTAGAGAAAACCTCAGAAGAACCCCCAAAGCACAGCCCCGCCCCCCCCCCCGGTCGTGTTTGGCCACAATGGAGGAAGGAGGATGGATTTTATTTCCAGCACCCACCTGAGTGTGAGGTACAACCATGAATCTGTTTGAGTGGCCTGAGACCAATTCATATTTTTCTTGGATGCTTTGGATGTAGGTACTTTGACTTTGTTATCTTCTGAGGGTGTATTTTGATCTACCTTGTCACCAAAGAAACTTTCAACGGTCCGCAGCCTTTTCTGCCTGCTCATTATCCTAGCCTATTTCTTGGCTTTTAACTCCTTCTTAAAGTGGGGCACTGTTTCCAGGACACACTGACCCAAGCTTCAGGGCGTCCCAGGTGATACAGTTTAGGGAGAGGCTCATTCTCAGCCTGCCTGGCCTGTAAGTAACCACAGGACCCACTTGTTCTTTAACCTGGAAGCAGAAATCTGATTGAAATCTGATTCTCTGTAGTCACAAGCATGGTGTGCCTGTGCTCCTCCCCCACCGGGCCACTGCCACTGGGGTCTGCTTACTGGTTCAGAACACAGGCACTATGCCTTAGCTCCAACAGAGATCCCTAATATCTCCCCCTGGCCAACTGCTGGACCCCCTCACTAGTTCTTGAGCCGAGTTTCAGAAGTAGCTACTAATTCTGATGATTCTGAGGTGCTGGAGGCATGGCCTGCCTAGGTCTGGATCTGTGCTGCACACTGTGCTCCTCTCTTACCCCGGTACAGCAGACCTTCCCTGCCACCATTTTAAGAAGTCTTTGTTTGGAAAATGATCTCACTCTGTTCTTCTGTGGGTTTTGCTGCTCCAAGAATTGTCTTATGGCATTTTTTTGAAGATATGTGGATGGATCCTGTCAGGAGCTCCAAAAGTTACAGCCTTTCCTCTGCCATCTTGGCTCTGCCCCCTCCTTTCTCTCCTTTCTGATGGACCATAAAATAAAATAAAAACAACTATAGTTAAATTTATTCAAAAATATATACTAGCTAAAGTTAAAAAGGATATGAATTCAGATAAAATGCTACTCTTCTCTACCTCCCCATTCATGAGAACTGGAAATCCTAGATCAGAAAGATATCTTTTAGAACAATGAAAACTCTGCTAAAATCTCAGACACCAATTCACCATAGGCTGAGTCTTTTATGCTTCAAATGGGAAGGAAATCAAACAAATGATGACCTTGAGAATGACCAGGTGTTTTTTTTTTTTCCCTTGAAAGGGAAACCAGTCCAGGTTACATAAAAACAGGTAAATTTCTACCACATTAATTCTTTTTCCATTTTCTACCAAAGAATAAGACTTCACATTTTCAATGAAAGAGGAAGTGGGTGGGGATCATCAGGGGAAAGTATTGCATGTCTTATTTTATGTTTGGTCCAAAAGGAGGAGTAGTGGAGAAGGGATTATCATGGGTAAGTGAGACAATTTGGCATTCTAAAAACTGAGGAGACAGACAGGGACATTAAAATGTATGAAAGAGCCTGAAAGAGATGATATCAACTTGAGATTTTACATTGATTCATCTTTATGTAGGTAGGGATCCCCGAAGTATCTGTTATTAAGGAATTTAGAAGGACATTAGGCAACAGATTAGACAACCTGGATCCCTAGTGAGGGAAGAAACAGCAGCCCTAGGTTGAACTTACTGGAATGCAATGATTTTAAATCATAAGACCTGTGTTAAAATTCCATTCACTTGATGAGTGTGTGATTTATGATCCTCTTTCTAAGCCTGATAGCTTCAGCATCTATTTGGAAGCTGAGGCATAGAGTAGCTTGAATGGAATATGTGAGTATGTGTCTGTGTCTGCTACTCGTGAGTTCTTAGCTCAATATATTCCCACTGTGTTCAAATAGATAACAGCCCACCCTCCCATTTTATAGATGAGTAAACTAAGGCCCAGTGTGGTTAAATATCACACAGGTGATGAGCAGCACAGCTGGGAATGGAATCCAAGTCCTCTGATTTTAGAGATAGTTTTCTTCCCACTACAAAAGAAATCTGACTCTCCTTTTTCTCTTCTTCTAACTATCCCATAAAGCTTAATTCACAACTTCCCAAATCTGCAGTTTCCTTTGATGTATATATTTACTTTTTAAAAATAGAAACAGCAAAGCATGTGCCTTTGTCCTAGATGCTGGAGCCTAAGTTAGAGGATTTATGTACAGGTTGCAGGTATCTAGAGAGCAATGTACCTGTACAGTACAGAGATAGGTGGCAGAGTACCTGGGCTGAGAGGTCATGATTTTTGAGGAGCTATGACCTTTATTCTTATCCAGCATTGCTTTTATTCTTCCTTTTCTCTTTTCATCTCCTTCTGAAAACAAAAAAAATAAAATGTAGGAACTTCTCCAAGATTATGTGTGCACCATACCAAACCTTTAAAAGTTCAGCTGAGTAATGATAAATCAGAGTGATGCTCTCTCCCTCCTGGAATGCAAAGATAGAGGACTCTGCTCCACCTTCTCTTGGACACTTGCCCCTGTTGAGAAACAAATAGGATATTGATCATCAAATTGTGCCTTTCCAGAATTTACATTTTACTCTCACCAAAGAGATTGCTAGAGGAGCCAAACTGAGCTTCTATTCTATAGACACTATCTCCCAGTCTCCTTCCAGAAACCCTTAACTCAAAGCCCAACTGAAACTACATGATCATTAATGAAATTGCTATAGACTGTATCATTCTTTCCCCAGATTAACTGAGCATTCAATTTTCAAAGCCAGCAGGCTGACTGCTGACTCCCAATCAAAGGAGCTGTTTTTACTCATTACTTTGTCTTTTGTTCCAGCAAACACCAGATTCTCAGTGACTGCCAACCAATTAGATGTAAGTCTTATTCTTCCTTTTCAATGAGGCTACTTCTTCCAAATATAAAGCTGCAAGAATCTGAAGGAATCTCATAGTTACTGCCATCTTGGAGTTAGTTGTTGCAGAAACAACTCTAGACATCACAACTTATGGGCATTGTCTGAAGAGAGCCATAATCAGAGGTATTTTAATGATATCAAAACCAGCTGCTAATCAAAGGGAGCATAATAAGGTGTAAAGGGCTAAAATTATAGCTAATCTGTCTAAAATATCTGAGTGGCCGCCAATAAATTAGAAGCTTTAGCAAGAGTTTAGACTTTTAATCATTTAAGGACAATGAGAATTTGGTGAAGAGAGAGAGAAAGGCCTAGATTCATCTATCTTTCAAAGGGAGGGTGCATTTTTGTTCCACTCTCCACGAGAGTCCTCACGAAAGAGAGCGAGAGAGCCAGC
This sequence comes from Dromiciops gliroides, assembly GCF_019393635.1. NCBI lineage: Eukaryota > Metazoa > Chordata > Mammalia > Microbiotheria > Microbiotheriidae > Dromiciops > Dromiciops gliroides. Next base: position 178,073,124 of record NC_057862.1, read on the forward strand.
CTTGCCCCCTCTTCCTCCCACTAGCAAACATCACTTCCTGATGCCAAAGAAAAGCCGCAGGGCTTGCCCTCAGACACCTTCTCCTCATGGCAGAGTTTCCTACAGTAAGTCTCCAGCAGGTGGCATCATTCCAATCATTACAAAGGTAAAAGTAATGCTATAACAGGCATAACTAGATAGTAATACATTTCCTAGAATGTCTGGACCCAGAGAATGATTGCTCATTAGAAAACTTCCTTGGGATACATTTTCCCATCAGGCTTTGTCTATAGCTCAGAAATGGGTTGAAGAGACTTCTAGGAAGATAATTAATTTTTAATATAGGTTTTCTGTTAAGGTTTTGGACTATGTAGAAAAATTTGAGGGGCTTAGTGACATCCAGGAAGTCTAGAGTCCCACACAGTCCTAGGTACCACAGAGTAAGGAGAGGAGACCTTTGAGTTGCCATGGAGTTGCAGAAGCCAGCTAAGTGATCCCTGAGATTAAGTATTGTGTGAATGGAGTTCTCTGCCCTTCATTTTTTTTTTTTGGAGTGGGGGAAGACTTTGCAGCTATCTTCTCTCAGAGTAGTATTTGGAGCAGACAGTATCTATAATTTAATGGGTTTCAATAATCTAGCTATAAAGTAAAATATAGAGAAGAAATAGTGAATTAGCTAGTTATGTGAGATAAGACAGGGGAAAGTACATAGTATAGATAGAGTAGGTCTTAAAGTCAGGAAAACCTAAATTCCAGTCCTTTTTCTGACACAAACTGTAACTATGGGCAAGTAATTTGATTTCTCAGTTTTCTAAGCAATTAAGTCTATAGGTCATTGATGAGTTGCCAATCTGCAGCAGCACAAAGAATTTGCAGACCATGAATTCCCCAAACCAATGAAATCACAAATTCCAAATGCTTCATGCTTACCAAAAATAGATAATATATATACACACACACACATATATATATATATATACAGGCACATACACAAATATATACACATATATATACACACAGAGATACATATATACATTTATATATTTGTATATCTGCATATATATGCTTTTTTGGTTTTAGTACTTTAATTTTTGCATATGAAATACTTTGCAATGTCACAAACTTGGGGAAGAGATTGGAACATAATAGAAATGTGCCTATATAAGAATATGAGATACCACATGAGACATTAGATGAAATCTCTGACATAGTGATATTTATTTTTTGTGATTGCCTATTGCTAGGAATCCATGTTCTTCTGGAAACTATTTATTTAACTGATGATACTGCTTATTTTCTTGCCATAGACTGCACTATAACACATTTATATTCAGCAGTATGGATGCATTTTGAAGATTAAAAAAGTTTTGTGATAAAGTTATTTTAACCTAAAAAGAGAAAAAGAAGCAGTTACCAGCCATCCTTATCACCATGACTCATCAGTCATCTGCCTAGGGAGTAGATGGGAACAGTGTGTTTAACTTGGACTCAGGAGACCTGGGTTCAAATCTCACCTTTGAAACTTAGGAGCTTTGTGATCATGGGCAAATCACTTAGTCCCTCTAAACCTCAGGCTATCTTAGCAATGTATTAGGATGTAAGTTGTTGAAGGCATTGATTTCACCCACCTATGAGTTATTGATCATATGAGATATGTGCAAGGAACTCTACTAAGCATTTGGAGATACAAAGACAAAAACAAATGAGTTCTTGACATCAAGGAGTTTATATTATCCTCAAGAGTTATGGCATGGATACAGATAAGCAAACACAAGGAAAGGAGGAAAGAGAGTACAGGTGAGATCAAAATGGGGTCTCAAGGAATTTTTAAGAAGGGAAAAAACATCGACAGTTGAGAAGATTGAGGAAGGTCACATAAAGGAATTAGAAACTTGAGCTGACCCTTGAAGAAAAAGGAAGAAGCCAATTCTCTTTCCAGTCATTGTGATATCTATCTATACACTGGCCAAAACATATTACCCAAAACAGAGCTAAATAAACAGAGACAAACAGCATAATTCTATAGTCTATGACTTGGGGAAACTATCAACAAACTTAGTCACTGCAAGAAAATTACCATCTTGCCTCCACAAAAAGAAGTATTAATAAAATTGTGAATTACTGTTGAATTTAAATAGAAACACTTTAAAGGCACAACCAGGGAGAATAGAAGTATACTTGGCATTCTGTTATAATTCCCAATTTTTGTAGCTATTACAATTATCCTTCTCATTTCAAGAAGTTCCATAAAAGTCATCACAACTTTTTAGAAACAGGTGATGATTATGATGACAATGACAACAATGATGATGGTGGTGGTTGTGGTGCTGGTGGTGGTGATGATGAAGGAGGAAGATTAGAAGAAGAAGAAATAAGAGTCAACATAGCATGGTGAATAGAGGAGAGGTCTTAGAGTCAAGAACACCTGAGTTCAAGTCTTTCCTCTAAGAAATACTGGCTATATGACCTTGAACAAATCTCTTGGTGCCCCCAGGCAACACTCTAAAATTAAACAGACCAAATCTATACAGGAAATTTTTTAGTAAGAGTTTCCTCTGCAGATTAAATCACAAATTTTTGTCCCAAATATGAAATAATTGTAATAACAATGACTGGTGAGAGTAACATAATGGATAAAGAGCTGACCTTAGAGTCCAAAGGACCTATGTTCAACTACTGCTACTGACACAAAATGGTGGTGTATCTATTAGCAAGTCACTTAACCTCTCAACACCCCCAGGCAAAGACCATAAGATTCCAAATAGTTTCTGATCTGTGCTGTTAGAGCTGCATAGCTTCTTAACCTTATTTGTGTCATGAACTCCTTTGACAGTCTGGTGAAATCTATTGACCCCTTTTCAGAATATCTTTTAATGCTGTGATGTTTAAAATCTTAATTGTGGTCACCAAAATTTAAAAGGCTTCAGTACCAGTCTTTGGGCATTAAACATTTATTAGAGCATACAGATATTTACAAAGAGTTCAGAAGGTTATGAAAAAGAAGTCCTACCTAGCCTAGAGTTCCAGCCTGGTTGGGTTCTTCCTGAAGTCCTCCTCCACGAGCCTGCTTTAATCAGGAACACCCTCTTTCCAGCTGTTTTAATCAGCAATCCTCCTCAAGCTGTTTGTGGAAGCTTTTTTATACATCTGGAACAGAGGCGGTCCTTACACCCTGCTTCAAGGTGATTGGTTGGCGTCATCCAAATCCATTGTCTTTGAAGGTGTTCTCAAGTTGAGTTCATAGTCTAGTTTCTGAGAATTATACCTTCTTAAGGGATAGCCAGGTGTGATTACAATCCAATTAACTTGATACAATCCAATTAACTTGAAGTAGGCTTAATCAGCAGTCAATCACTCTCACTTGATTCAATCAGTCTTGATTAATCTCCAGGTGGGTCTTTGAGTATCTGCTAAATCCCATTATTTCATCACAATGCATAAAATAAAATACATGGCATTACAAAAGAAACATTTTGAAATAAAGATTTCTTTATATATATGTATGTATGCATATATATACACACATACACGTATACATATACATACATTATATATGTGTGTGTATGTGTATATGTTTCACAGATCCCAGGTTAAGAACCTGTATATTAGGAAGAGTTTACTCATTGGTAGTTCCCTACACCAATGAAATTACAGGGAAGTCTAGAAAAAATAAAATAAGGTAATCATTCATGTTTGATATAGTGCTCTGAGTGGTATCTCCAGAACAACTTCTTTTTGATATCCTTAGCTTCATTGCCAGCCTCAGTAAATTCTGACCTTTAGTCCTTCTGACACTCTTTTTATAAGATCATGCCATGCTCTTCTATTCAACTTCCTACCTGCCCTTGATTCCATCTTCTATTGGCTTCCCTATGCATCCACATCAGTTTCTTTCCATTAGTGTCTACAGAATTGCATTACTGTGAATTTCCCATCCTTCGTGGGCTGATTTCCCTTGCAGATTTTAACCATCAAATCCTACCTAGGAATCTTTTTCAGTATGAAAATAATTGCAGGTTCAGATATTTGCTGTATGCTCTTGGCTAAAAAACAAATGAATTGAAGCTATTATCTGTGTGATTATAATGGTATGTCCTCATTCTCAAGAAAAGAAATTTTAGTTCAGTGAAGTTAAGTGATTCTCCCAAAGTAACTCTGATTCTTTGGAATTTAATGGCAAAGCCAATACTGGAAACCAGGTATTTTATTTTTAATTAAATATTTATTTATCTATTTTTAACATTCTTTCTTTTTTAATTTTGAGTTCTAAATTCTTTTACCCTTCCTCCGCCCTCACCCATTGAAAAAGCAAGCAATATGATATCAATTATACATGTGAAAGCATGCAAAATATATTTCCATATTAACCATGTTGGGGGGAAAAAGCAAGAAAAATAAGGAAAAGGAACAAAGCATACTTCAATCCATACTGACTTCATCAGTTCTCTCTCTGGAGGTAGATAGTTTTTTCATCATGAGTTCTTTGGAATTATCTTGAATCATTATATTGATCAGAGTAGCTAAGTCTTTCACATTTGAACATCATTACATTATTGCTGTTACTGTGTATGATGTTCTCCTGGTTCTGCCCACTTCACTTTGCACTAGTTCATGTATGTTTTCCAAGTTTTTTCTGAAACCATCCTGCTCATCATTTCTTATAACACAATACCTTTCCATCATAATCATATACCACAACTCATTCAGCCATTGACCAATTGATGGTCATCCCTTTGATTTCCAGTTCTTTGCCACCACAAAAAAAGAATTGCTATAAATACTTTTGAACATATCAGCCCTTCACCTTTTTCTTTGATCTCTTTGGAATGCAGACCTAATCGTGGTTTTGTTGAGTCTAAGGGTATATACAGTTTTATATCCCTTTGGGTATAGTTCCAAATTGTTCTCCAGAGTGGTTGGACCTGTTCACAACTCCACGAACAGTGCATTTAGTGACTCAATTTTCCCACATTCCCCTCAAGTTTTTGTCATTTTCCTTTCCTATGTATGATGTTAGGCCAATCTGAAAGGTTGTGAGGTAGTACCTCAGAATTATTTTAATTTTCATTTCTCTAATAAATAGTGATTTGGATAATTTTTTCATATGACTATAGATAGCTTTGATTTCTTCTTCTGAAAACTGCCAGTTCATATCCTTTGATAATTTATCAACTGAAGAATGTCCTTTTCATCAATTTAATTCAGTTTCTTATATCTATAAGAAATGAGATCTTTATCAGAGTAACTTGCTGGAAAAAAATTGTGTTTCCTGTTTTCCTTCTAATCTTGACTTCATTGGTTTTATTTGTACAAAAGAATTTTAATTTAATACAATCATTATTCATTTTATTCCTGTGATTCTATTTCTTTTTTGGTCATAAATTCTTTGCCTATCCATGTCTTATAGGGAAAATATTCCATGCTCCCCTAATTTGCTTATGATATCACCATTTTATGTCTAAATTAGGTAACCATTTTGAGCTTCTCTTGGTATATAAAGGAACCAAGTTCCTTGACTCTCAGCTTAGTGCAGGAATTCTTGGCATCTAAGAACTTGCTTTTTAAAATATTTTGATTCCTAGGGGCAGCTAGGTGGCGCAGTGGATAGAGCACCGGCCCTGGAGTCAGGAGTACCTGAGTTCAAATCCGGCCTCAGACACTTAACTAGCTGTGTGACCTTGGGCAAGTCACTTAACCCCAATTGCCTCACTAAAAAAAAAAAAAAAAAATTTGATTCCTGGATAGAGCACTGGCCCTGGATTCAGGAGGACCTGAATTCAAATCCAGCCCCAGACACTTGACACTTACTAGCTGTGTGACCCTGGGCAAGTCACTTAACCCTCATTGCCCCACAAAAACAAAAACAAAATATTTTGATTCCTACATTTCAAAATAATTTGTTTCCTTTTGTAATCTGATGTACTTTATTTTATTCATTTAAAAGCCTTATCCTGAGAAAGGGTTCTTATGTTTTACCAGGCTACCTGTCCTTAACACACAAACAGAAAAAGGTTAAGAACCCCTGTGCTAGTATTTTTATTACATTACTTCCAGGCATATAATTTGATTTTAGGAATTAAATGGTGTGATGAATGATATCTGTATTTTTAGCAGGGTGAGGCCACGTGTAATGAGAGGTATAAAGGTAAGATACATTATAAGATGTTCATAGCACAAGCACATCAATAACATTATAGTACCCAAGATTATAAGACTATTACAGACGCAGCTGAGTCCCCTATTTGGAAAAGTTTTCTTTGAGTAGAAAGAGACTTCATTTTTAATGATATTGGCCTGAAAATTTCTATTATAGCTTTGCTATATTTTTGTTGTGGTTCTTGGAAGAGCTAAAGGACTTCATTGGGATTGTAGACATGCTAAAACAACAGGGGAATAAATAAGTTAAGTTTAAAGTCAACAGTGCCCACTTCAAAGAGGATAACTTGGCCTTCTGTTTGGGTCACTAAATTTCCTTTTGTGCCTCTTGGACGAAGATATGCTATTTTATTGGGAATGTTAAGATCTATATTTTTGTGATAAAATAAATTAAGGAATATCCTTAACTAGCAACAAAGAGAGTTTAAAAATTGATTTTTCTGACCAAAGGTCAACAAAATTGTAATCAGCATGGCAGAACCAGACATTATGGTGAAACCTGTGGAAAGAGAATCCTATATTTTTTTTCTTCCCAGATCCAGTGTTTTCCTCTTGGGAGACACAAATGAGAAGAGTATCTTGCTCCAAATGGGAAATATGGGGTGCCTACCTCCTTTGTTGGTTCTAGAATTTATGTTATAGTTTTGATTTTTTTAATATAAATCTGATCTCTGTGTAACAAAAATGCTGCACCAAGGCCAGATCTGGTCTTTTGGTGAGTTCCCCCAGAAATGATAGTTAACAGAGGGTGTGATCAAAATAAAATGTTAAATCCCCACTGAAGAAACACATGCCACATAAAGTTCTGTGTTGGGAAGGATCCAACCTAAAGAACCTGTGTTGAGAAGTAGCTTCCTCTCATGGATGAGAGAATAAACTCTTAAGGAAGTTAGTCTACTATGTGCAAAGAAAGGGTGGTGGCAAAAGTGAAGTGATACCTTCAAATCATTATCTTTATACCTGTGTCTGCTAATTGCTATTCAATGAAGCCACACAATAGAATGAATTTATTTATACATTCCAATGCCTGGAAGAAGTTTCTTCCTTTGACATTTTTTTTTCTGGAAACCATCAGCATTGGCAGGGTGGTGTCTAGTGCCATAGAAAGAATAATTGAGGCTTGGTTTCAAATCCTACTTCTGTCATTTTCTAGCTAGGTGTCTAGGGAAAAGTAAGTACCTAAACCTATCAAAAATCTCACTTTCCTCATGTATATAATGGGAAAAAAACAATACTTACTATCACAGCTATAGTTCCACATATGGTACACTAGACCACTCAAAGTCTACTGATTCAAATAGGTAATTTCTTTATTAGAACATGTACAATAATCCTCAGGTAGAAGCAAACCACGAGGCAATAAAAGTAGTATACAAGAAGATAAAAATAAACAAAAGCAGTGATAAGGGGAGTTCCCTAGAGTCTCAGCAGCTATTAGCAGAATCCTAGCACTAACTTTATGTATTTCTTGTCCAAAGGGCCCATAGCAAGATTCTAGGTCAATACACTTGGGGCAAGGTTAACTCAAACCAACCCAAGCCTACTCCACATTGTTTTGGTTCCCAATGGCTCCAGCTGGTGGTGTGAGCATTAAATCAAGCCATCCCCTTTCCACCAGTATTCTAGCTTACAACAAGTTCACTCTACTTTGTCAGGTGGTAGTGAGAGAAAAAACTTTGTAAATCTTAAAAGTTATATAGTTGCTACTGTTGTTACTTGATTATTTTCCAATTTAGTTGCCATTGATTTTATCAGGCACTTCTTATTAATATCTTATGGAATTTCACCCCCAGATATGAAACTTCAAGCAGAAATATACAGAGTTGAAATGGTAAGGCAAATAGAGTAAAATTCTGTTTTAAGAAATCTTAGGTCTTTGGGAAGAAATGGGACAAATAATGTTATAAACAGGATCCTTGACTCACTGACAAAGCCCAAGGAAAAAAGATGGAAGAAAGGATTAAAAAGAACCCAATTTCATTGGTAGCTGATAAATGGAGGAGAGAGTAGATATAGCAAAATTGGGTTAACTCTTTTTTCGTCTTACAGACCTTTATTTTTTCCAATTACATGTAAAGATAGGCTTCAGCATTCACTTTTGTAAGATTTTGAGTTCCAAATTTTTCTCCCTTCTTTCCTTCCCTCCCCTCTCCCGAAGCCAGCAAACAATCCAATATAAGTTATACATTTCAATCATGTTAAACATATTTCCACATTTGTCATGTTGTAAGAGAAGAATCAGAACAAAAGGAAAAAAACACAAGGAAGAAACAACAAATATGAAAATAGTATGATTCAATCTGCATTTCAGACTCCAAAGTTCTTTTCTGTATGTGGAGAGCATTTCCTATCATGGGTCTTTTGGCATTGTCTTAGATCAATGTATGGCTGAGAACAACTAAGCTTATCACAGTTGATCATCACACAATGTTGTTCATACTGTGTACAATGTTCTCTTGGTTCTGCTCATTTCACTCAGCATCAATTCATGTAAGTCTTTCCAGGTTTTTCTGAAATCTACTTGCTTATAGCACAATAGTATTCCATCACATTCATATACCACAACTTGTTCAGCCATTTCCCAATTGATGGGCACCCCCTCAATTTCAAATTCTTTGCCACCACAAAAGGAGTAGCCATAAATATTTTTATACATGTGGATCCTTTTCCCTTTTTTATTATCTCTATGGAATACAGACCTAAGTGGTGGTATTGCTGAGTCAAAAGGTATGCACAGTTTTATACCCTTTTGGGTATCATTCCAAATTCCTCTCCAAAATAGTTGGATCAGTTCACAACTCCATCATCATTGCATTAATGTTCTAATTTTCCCACACCTCCTCCAACCTTTTTCATTTTCTTTTTTTTTTTTTTGTCATATTAGCCAATTTGATAGGTGTGAGGTGGTACCTCGGAATAGTTTTAATTTGCATTTCTCTAATCAGTAGTGATTGAGAACATTTTTTTCGTATGGCTATAAATAGTTTTAATTTCTTCACCTAAAAGCTGCCTGTTTATATCCTTTGACTGTTTCTCAATTGGGGAATGACTTGTACATATGTGTGTGTGTGTGTGTATGTGTGTGTATGATTTTAGATATGAGGGTTTTATCAGAAAAACTGACTGTAAAAATAGTTTCATAGCTTTCTGCTCTCCTTCTAATCTTTTTTGCATTGATTTTCTTTGTTCAAAAACTTTTTAATTTTATGTAATCAAAATTGTCCATTTTGCATTTCATAATGTTCTCTATATCGTCTTTGGTCATAAATTCTCCCCCTCTCCATAGATCTGACAAGTAAACTATTCCTTCCTTTTCTAATTTGTCTATGGTATCATCCTTTTTGTCTAGATCATGTACCCATTTTGACTCTACTTTGATGTACAATGTAAAATGTTTGTTTAGGCCTAGTTTCTGCCAAACTATTTTCTAGTTTTCCCACCAGTTTTTTCAAATAGTGAGTTCTTACTGGAGATTGCTATATTCATTTACTTTGTGTGCCTAATCTATTCCACTGATCTACCACTCTATTTCTTAGCTAGTACCAAATAGTTTTGATGGTTGCTGCTTTATAATATAGTTTTAGATCTGGTACAGCTAGATCACCTTCCTTTGCATTTTTTTCATTAATTCCCTTAATAATCTTGACCTTTTATTCTTCCAGATGAATTTTGTTATTATTTTTTCTAGCTCTATGAAATAATTTTTTCTTAGTTAGGGTTAAATCTTTAAGCAACCTGGACAATTTTCATAATGCCAAGCTATGAAGTGATGTATTTGAATGGAGAACAAGAATTCCATTGAATTCAATTTTTAAACATTTGTTGAAAGTTATATCTAAATCATTGATAAGTGATATGAAAATGGGGTAAGGATACAAAGGTAGGTAGGAAATTATACAAAAATGTTTAAAATATTATTCTGGTGCTGGATATTGGACCTATTTTAACCTTTAAAAAAATAGAAGCTACTTTGAAATAGCTTCTGTAAGCTACCACTCAAAAGTGAGCTAAGGGCAGAGGGAAAATAAGGGCAACTAAGGTTGGCAAACCAATTTTTTCCAGTTCCTTGAGGTTACTTCATCTACTTTCTTCTGCAGCTGTTCTTTCTGCCTTCTCTACTTGTCAAATTGCTGGTTTTCTAACCACCTGCCTAGACTGTATGACTACTTCTCTGAATCTGTTTCCCTGTTCTTTGGCTGATTGACTTTTTGTTCCCCTGCCTGAAATTACTTCAATATGGCTACCCATCTTCTGTCCCTGAATCCTGCTATTTTATTGTGCTTCTGCTTTCTACTGCAGTGGAAGCAGCTACTCAAATGACTTTTTCAGATTTCCCAGCTCCTCTAATTGAGTTTGAATTAGGGGAAAATACTTAACCTAGTTTTGATTTATAAAATGGAAATTATAATTCCTACTTCGATGAATACTTAAAGGTGTTATAGGTATCAAATTAGATGTCTATGAAAGTTCTTTGCAAACTGAAAAATCCCATGATCATAGTAGCCCTCTCAAGGCCTATCGCATTCTCCATGTCATGGGGGATGGGGGAGGGACAGAAATAATAAAAAGGTAAGAAAATGACAGACGGGATGATATATGAGAAGGACTCTGTGCCCCAAGAACACAACAGGAGCTGTTAAAGTTTGTCAAGAACCTGAAACGCTGGCCAATTGGGTTATGGCAATACTGCTAATTAGGTGAGTACCCTACTGACTGCATCATGATGATGATGAAGATGGTGGTGGTGGTGGTGATGGTGACAGTGACAACAATAATCATGGAAAATAATAATCTTGCATGTATAGCATTTTAGAGTTTACAAAGTGCTTTCCCCTACCCCAACCCTAAGAATAAAATACTAAGGTACCATATAAATCTCAAATATTAGTATTATTATATCTATTAAATATATGAAGAAACAACTATAGAGGTCATACAATTAATAAAAAGACAAGATTTGAACATTTCTAACTTCAGGTTCAATGTTCTAATTCATGTCTCCATTTATATGTGTGTATGTATATATATATACACACATGTATATATGTGCCATATATGCCATATATGTGGTATATATATATGCCAATAGAAAAGTAGCATTTTACTGAACTAAAGGGGATGGAATTGTAAAGATATGATGATATCTAATGAGCAATATGGGGGATAACAGGAGAATTCTGTTTTCAATGTCATAACCACATGAAATGTTTCAAATAAAAAAAGGACAAGGAGGGAGATCACTATGTCATTAATAAATCTTCCATGAGCCCCACACCTGGAGCTCAATTTCTTTTCCCACATGACCCACATATTTTAGCGTGCTGGAAAAGCACTAGAATAGATGGCAAAAATGGGGTTCTCTTCTTATCTCTACTAATAACTACTAATCTCTACTATCTCTACATACACTAAGGTGTGTGACCTTCAGCAATTTTTTAAAAATTAATTTTAATTTAATCAATTTTCTCATCTGTAAAATGTGAGGGTTAGGTGAGATGACTTTTAAAGTCCTTCCTAGCAATGTCCTTCTGACAATCTGTGATTCCAAGCCTAAATGACTTGCCCAGGGTCACATAGCTAACAAGTATTTAAGGCCAGATTTTAACTCCTGGAGGAAGACTTGCAAATCTTCCCAAATCCAGGCCTAGAACTCTATATACTGTGCCACTTAGTTGGAATCTATAGTGGTGTGAAGTGTTGGGTAAAATTGACTAATTTAGTTTTGCTTTGGAATATGGAGCAGGGTTATGCACCAGTTCAGAATGGTCATGGTATAGGGAAAAGAGTACAGAATTTGGAGGAAGAAAACGTGGCTTCAAATCCTGGCTCTGTTATTTACTACTTATTTGATCTTGGGCAAATTACTTAATCTCTCTATGCCTCAGTTTCCTCAAATGTAAAATGAGAGAATATATTAAATTACTTCTAACATCCCCCTCATTCTAAATTCTGTGATCCTATGATTTCAGGGATCTCATGTCTCCTGCACTGACCTAGTCTAGATTTTGTCCCAGGAGAAAAAGCAAGTTATAAATAGAGGTATATACATAAATGTTTACCAACTGGCTCTCCAGGAGAAAATGTATACATGACATATTTTTAAAGTTTCATCTGCATTATTAACACTTTTTCTATCACTTTCTTAAGTCTAAACAATCAGCAAAACAATAAACCAAGCCCTGATTTGTGGCATTTGCTGATTTTCAAGTTATAAATGTTCTCACTAGGGGCGGCTACATAGCACAGTGGATAATGCACCGGCCCTGGATTCAGGAGTACCTGAGTTCAAATCCGGCCTCAGACACTTGACATTTACTAGCTGTGTGATCCTGGGCAAGTCACTTAACCCCCATTGCCCCGCAAAAAAAAAAAAGGGGGGGCAGCTAGGTGGCACAGTGGATAGAGCACCAGCCCTGGATTCAGGAGTACCTGAGTTCAAATCCGGCCTCAGACACTTAACACTTACTAGCTGTGTGACCCTGGGCAAGTCACTTAACCCTGATTGCCTCACTAAATAAATAAATAAATAAATAAATGAATGAATGAATGAATGAATGAATGAATAAATAAATGTTCTCACTGAAAATTTAACACTCTACTCTGATAGGAGCTGATTGCAACATACCTCTGGCTACAAAACAGATGAAGAGGTTTGGGATTCCTAAAGGAGTATCTTAGTGGTTTCGTTAATCCTCTAACTTCATGACAGCCATTCACAGCAGAGCAATGCTGTGTCCTGAAAAGGAATTGAGAATAGTGATTTTCAGTTCATCTGAGATGTGAAAATTCAACAATTTGTAATGAGAGGACTCATGAGAAGCACCCAAGTGTCACTGCATAGAATGCTAGATTTGGAGTCAGGAAAATCTGGATTCAAATCCTGACTCTGACACTTAGTGGTTGTGGCCCCTAGGCAAGTCAGTTAACCTCTCTCAGCCTGTTTCCTAATCTATAAAAAGGTGATGATAACAGCATCCACCTCTCAACTTTGTTGTGAGGATCAAATGAGATAATATATGTAAAGCACTTTGCAAACCTTATGTTGCTTTCTTTTTTTTTTCTTCTAGAATATCAGGGCAATTTTCCCTCACAATCTCTTGGAGGATGATGTCTAAGCTTTTGTTTTGGTCATGGTTTTCAGGTAGTCCAATGATTTTCAAATTATCTCTCCTAGATTTATTTTCTAATTCAGCTGTTTTTCCAAGAAGATATTTCACACTGCCCTCTATTTTTTCATTCAATTGGATTTGCTTTACTGTGTCTTAGTTTCTCATAAAGTCACTAGCTTCCATTTGTTCAATCCTAATTCTTAGGCAGCTATTTTCGTCAGACAGTTTTTTAATCTCCTTTTCCATTTGGCTTTTCAAACTGTTGACTTTTTTCTCATGACTCTCCTGCATCGCTCTCATTTCCCTTTCCATTCTTTCCTCCTTTTCTCTACATCTTCTTTCTATTTCTCCTACTTTCTCTTCAAAGTCCCTTTTGAGAGCTTCCATGGCCTGAGAACAGTTCATATTTTTCTTGGAAGCTTTGGATGTTGGAGCTTTGACCCTGTTATTATCTTCTTCTTCTGAGGTTGTATTGTGGTCTACCTTACCCCCAAAGAAGTTTTCTATGGTCTTCTGCTTTCTCTGCCTGCTCATCATGGCTTACTATTTCTTGGCTTTTAACTCCTTCTTTAAGTGTGGTGCTGCTTCCAGGACACACTGTTCAAACTACAGCGTGACCTGGGGGATGATTGGGCAAGAAACTTCTCAGCCATTCTGGCCTCGCTTCCCCTTGATTTTAAACTCTCCACTGGGGGGAGGCCCCCCCCCCCTGCTTCTCAGCTCCACTCCTGTTCTCAGCTTCAGAGGGTCCCAGGTGTTTAGGGATGAGGCGGGACAGGCTTTAATCTCACCTGGCCTGTTCTCAGGTCCGGAGATAACCTTAGGCCTATTTACTAAGAAACTAACCAGCACAGCTTTCTGTGGTGTGGTTCTCAGCTTCCAATGAGACTGCTCCCCTGCCCCCCTCCCCCACCTGGGTCTCTCGCTGCTCAGGATTTCTTCCTGGTTGCCTGCTGGGGTGGGACAGTCAAATGCTCCCCCCCAATCCACTGGTACTCCTGCACTTACCACCGCGCGCCCCCCCTCCCCCCCCCCCTCCCGCCAAGCCAGCCCTTCAGTTCCAGAAGACGCTGGTGCTGCAAAAGATTCAGAGGCACTGGGGCAAATTCCTCTGGTGGGTGTTTGGTGTTATCAGTGCAATTGTGGGGTTAGGCTTTATTCGTGGCCCAGCACGTCCCCCTGAAATCTATCTATAGCTGGAGAAAACTCTCAGCCCATATTTTTGTGTGTTTTTCTGCCCCAAGGGTTCTTTTATTGCTATTTTGGGGGTTATTGTATCAGGAGCCCTATGAGCTTAATGTCTTTCCTCCTCCATCTTGGCTCCGCCCTCCCCCCCTTTATGATGCTTTCTAATTGCTAGCTATTAGTAAGGTACAATTCTGGACCTCCTTAGCTAGACTCTCCAGTGAAATCCTCACCAGAGTTCATTCCATTCCAGCAAATTGTTCCTTAAAATCTCTGTCAGGTGAAAGATTGAAAGGCAAGTATGCTCTTTAGCAATGTAGCTTCTGGACCTTGCTCTCCAAGCAAAACTTTGAGGGTATTTTTTTAAAGAATGAAATTACTTTCTTCCTGAGATCCCCAGCTGTGGTGAAAACCCCTGTTCCTTCCTGCCTGGGCTTTCATGTTTTACCCTGAGTCCCTCATGTTTCTGTACTATTCCACCTACCACATTGCTCACTGTGGATCAGAGAGGGCACAGAAATACATCGCTGAATCCCCCAGCTGTAAGGCTGAGATGGTGAGATTGATGAATTTGTCTGATTTCTGGAATTTCACCAAATATCTATCTTTCCTTGAATTCTGTGGGTTATAAGGTTCTCGATGGTTAAGGAAGACCAGCTCCCCACTGGGAAGCTGTTTGTAACAGAACAGAACATAATTAAGATGACCAACGTTATACTTGCAACTCAGAGTGACAGCCTCTCTCTCCTGTCCAGATGTTGCTGGTTGTGATTGAATGACCTCTTCAGTTCTGCCATATCCTGAAGGAAAGAGGAGAAACAAAGAATTGATGCTCTGGCATGGCCACAGAGAACTGGTCCCAATTTAGGATTTAAGGAATTCGCTGAAGGAACCACAATTTGCTTTTCCATCATCCGACAAATACAACCAGTTACTTATCTCACCAAAGCCTACACTATGAAAGGTAACATGTGTCTGTGCTCCTTACCAAGAAAGATGGAGAGGATGATTACCCATGTTAGAGTGGAGAGTGGCATGTTGCATAAAATCTTTTTGGTTCAGTTTCAAAACTCAAGGCTCAGCCCCACTCCCTATATGACAAGGTTTTATGTAGTCATTGGACTTCTGTGACATCCCTGCCACAAAGCAGGAAATGAGATTCTGAAGTGTGACAAACTTACATTAGTCATATCATCCTTCCCCAGACATAGCCTAGTCCTATCCTGATCCTCCTTTAAGTTTCATTGTTTCCCTAGTAATTGATTGAGATAATATTTATCAGGATAGATTAATATACTCTAATATTGTTAGGGTTCTTTTTTGATGCCTTTTATTTTTTTAAATTAACATTGGAGAGTTTTTGAAAATGAAGGAAGATTGATGGAAAAAATCAAAGGAAATTTCAGTTAATTCATCTGTGATAAGACCCTTGGAGATATTATGAAATACAAAGTGTAAATGAACTGTGATTTCTGCCCCCATGAGAGTCCATACAATATTTATCCACCTTTTGTATTCTCTCTTATCTCCAGGCAGAATCTAAGGTGAAAAATATTCACAAACCATGCCAAATGTATTCAACATCTCCATGCCATCCCTTACAAAACTTTAGCAATGAAATGCACTTGCACTTGACAAAGCTTACTTCTCTCATTTATCAGATAAGGCCTTCAGACTCTAAGAACCTGCCATTCTTTCCAATCTGTAGAGAAACAAAAGATAGTGTAAAAACCTGATTTTTTTCTAGTAGGGTATGCGGAGACAGTATGGTGTAGTGGAGAGCGTGTTGACCTCAAAGCTAGAAAGATCAGGCTCCAAGTCCCACATCTTATAGATACTGCTTGTGTGAACCTGAGAAAATCACAATTTCTTGGTGTCCTACACAATTTTCTGAGACTATTAGTCGTCAAGAAGGTGCTAACCTGCACAGGTAAAGAAGTCTCCTAAATCAATGAAATAAAAGGTCCAGTCCCAATCCCTATCCCTACTAGAACATGTAAGTCTTTTTCTTTGCAAAAAGCAGTAGCGTCACAAATGTCTGTCACCAAATGCCAAAGACCCTGAGAGAAAACTGAAGCAGAAATATACACAATCCAACAAAGTTTGGGGTTTCTGAATAATTTAGTGTCTTAGCAGCATAGCTAGCTGAATCTCTGCTCTTTGATGGACAGAAAAACTGTGGTAGATAATGAAGTTAAGGGTAGCAACTAATCTTTCTTCAGCCGCCCTTTCTTACATAAATATATAAGGGGATTGTTTTTTCCTCTTTGTTTCTCTGAATGCTGAACTTCTCTATTCGCTATTCTATTCTCTATTTTCTATCTTTCTAACTTCTCTATCTCTAAGTGAAGCAGTGAGTTTGAAGATCCAGTAATCACAGGTGTAAAGAGCTCAGAAGAAATGATGGAAACCCCAAGGATCTTGTGACTTTCACTGAGAAGTTCAATTAGCTAAATGAATCCCTTGGGATTCCACCTCTCATCTCCTTTCCATATCTCTGCCATTCCTAGAGATAACATTCTCTTGCTGAGTTGCTACATGAGCCTTGCACATAAAGGCACTCAACAAATGCATTGATTGATTGAATTCAATGTGCATTTATTCAAATTTATTCTATCAAATGACTTACACAAAGCATTGTAAGTCACACATTAAGTGATTTAATAAATGCACATCAAATTCAATCAATCAATGCATTTGTTGAGTGCCTTTATGTGCGAGTCTCATGTGACCTCTCAGCAGAGAGACTATGAACAGCAGAGACAAAAAAAAGGAGATGAGAGATGAAATGCCATGGGACTCATTTAGCTAATGAATCTTCTCCATGAAGGTCACAAGGTCCTTGAGGTTTCCATCATCTTTCTGGGCTCTTTACACCTGTAACTACTGGACCCTTAAACTCTGCTTCATCTAGAAGAATAGCCAAAGGGTGTTTGATAGGGCTACCATTTTTCTGGGATTTTCCCTTCCTTCATTTTCCCAGCTCCAGGAACGACAGTTTTTATTTTTGTTTTGTTGGGTAGTGGGGAACTAGGAGCATAGTTGGAATTTAGGCCATCTCCTTGGTGGTGTTTTTTGGCAAAAAACAGAAGTCTCCTCCCAAGGCTAGGCAGACACAGGCCCCTTCTTGTACCCCATGGGGGTGTGTTAAGTTCTGCCTACAGTTCTTGTTACTGCATCACACAAAACACATTAGAACACAGCTAAATCCTCCATTTAGACAGCTGCTTTCTTTAGTTGAAATGACATTTCACTCTTAATGTGCTTGGCCTGAAAACCTCAGTCATATCTCTCCTGATTTTTTTCTCTGCTTTTCAAGAACAGTTTTAGTGTTTCACTGGGAAACTAGACATATCAGAATGGAAAAGGAGAAAGTCCAGTCTTGTAAGTGCAGTTCAAAGATAGAAATGAGCTTTCAGAGAGTCAGATGGCCTTCTGACTGGATAGTTGAACCTTTATTAATTCCTCCTAAAAACTAATAATTTCAGTTATATTGGGCATGCATAGAACAGACAGTGAGAAAACCATTTAAAGATGCTTAAGATTTAAGATTAAAAATCCTGGGGCAGCTAAGTGGTGCAGTGCATAGAATACCAGCCCTGGAGTCAGGAGGACCTGAGTTCAAATCCAGCCTCAGACACTTAACACTCACTAGCTGTGTGACCCTGGGCAAGTCACTTAACCCCAATTGCCTCACCAAAAAAAAAAATTAAAAATCCTTAAAATTAAAAGACCTTTTCAATGAACCATTACTGAATGTTAACCAGATCATAAGCACTAAACCAGGAGCAGAGATCATGGGTAGTTGAGTATACGGAGGCTTCCTCTTTGAGAATATTGAGAATGTTATCTCAGCTTTAAGTTGGTATTGTTTAGGACTTCTCTTTCATATGTTAGAACTGTACCCTGTTCTAAATTGTAACAATTTTTTGTGAAGAAAGGGTGTACCTGAAATAAAAGAATGAACTTATGCCAGTAAGTTGACATACCATGGGAAGTTATTCATATTTAAAATACAACTATGAAGACCACATTGTGCTCTCTTGTGATAGAATAAACTAGAAGGGGAATTCAATTCATTCAATTCATCAATTATTTTATCAAATACTTGCTAGGTCTAGAGCACCATGCAAGGTCCTGAGGAGATTTTTTTAAAAAAACACATTAAGACTAAGTCTCTACCCACTGGGAAATCACAATCCAATAGTGCAGACTATTAGACAAAAGATTTATCTGAGAGCTTAAACTCTACTCCAG
This sequence comes from Dromiciops gliroides, assembly GCF_019393635.1. Taxonomy (NCBI): domain Eukaryota; kingdom Metazoa; phylum Chordata; class Mammalia; order Microbiotheria; family Microbiotheriidae; genus Dromiciops; species Dromiciops gliroides. The sequence goes on from NC_057862.1 coordinate 178,091,810, forward strand.
TCACATTTCCTAAAATGGTGGTCAGATTTTACCCCTATTGTTTAAGTGGAATGAAAGAAAACATCAACAGAAACAGCAAGAGTGACTGATGAATGCCTAGGGAATAACCATGGAAAATCAAAGAATGTATACCAATGTAGAGGTGCATCTTCTCTGACTTGCATATAATTGGTTTATTCATAGGATCATGAATTTTGTTGAGCTTGTTTTACCCTGGTTAATATATGTGAAAAACATACTGAGTAGCTTTTCTATTTTCATTTTCATTTTCATCATCATCATCGAGGAATGTGCTAAAGAGATAGTGGGCCAAACATGGAAGGTCTATAATACTGCCAAAATTGGTCACTTCCTCAGTGGACCTCATATATGTCCTGGTATATTGTGAATGAGAACAAAAGATTGGGGTGCAAGGTGATTATGTCCCAGAAGAGCATCTTATCATAGCCTAAAATATCTCTATAAGGGTTTCTAGAAGTCAGGAAAAGTGGGCTTTCCTAGCTTTCCCTTTAATCTGCCCCTCAGGGAAAGAAGATAAGGGGGCACATTATTCTTTAATAGGAAATAAGTTACTTTCCTATAACACTGTGGACATAGAATGCGTGTCCAGAAAGTGACTGTGCAGGGATTTCTGAGTGGAATAAATAAGAGGAAGACAAAGGAACTTGTGAGAGATGGCAGCAGTGAGAAAGGTAAATCAGTGCCAATGAAAAGAGACAACAATTGTTAGTCTTCATGGTAGTAGTGATGGATGTTAACAAAGAATGATAGGGTCAGTTTTGTGACCCAGAACTGCCAAGAAAAGATGATAGCATCAGTGAGGCAAACAAATGGAGCAACTGAAAGCAAGGGTGTCCTTTTTCTTTTAAAATACTGTCAATTTCAATACACAAGTAGCATCCTCTCCACAAAGGTGCCACAGCATTGGCCGCAGAACCTGTAATATCACAGAATTCAGGCTACATGGACTTCTACTGGTGTCCTGAATTGACAGAAACCACAGTGATCTCAAGAAAGGGCACTCACTCACCAAGAAGGGTCAATAATTGCTACTCTTCTAACCAGATTCTAGTGCAAATTTTCTTTTCTTTTCACATGACATGTAATAAATATAGTTTATGTTCTAACCCCATGGTAGTCCTAGTTACTTATATAAGTACTATGAGAAGAGAGCTAAAATAAAACTCTGATCTAATGGTCCCAGAGAAACTCTTTAAGTGAGACCAAATATAAGTTATAAAGTGCATTACTTATTGAGTAGCCTCCAAGATATGACTGTACTTGTGAGTCCACCGCTTTGAACTATAATAAATACAAAATTTCTGGTTGTCTGTGCACAATTTGGTTTAAAACTATTTGGGTAACTTTGAGTTGCCAGGAATGAATCAGAAGAAATTACCCTTGGTCTCCTTCCCCCTTGATCAGTTGAAACCAAAGGATGAGACAAGAATTAATCCAGCTATTCCCAGGGGAGGTCTAGTCTCATGAGTTTTTGGTAATGGATGGGCATATGTCTTGGAGCAGTAGTACTTAACAGTTTCTTTAAGCCACGGTTTCAGAACCTACAACACAGTCATGTCTCCACCCCCTCCCCAGCCCTGTCCCTTCCTTATTGAGTCATAGGATGTTCCCTGCCCTGTTGGGCTTTCTTTTTTATTTTTTTTTTGTGGGGCAGTGAGAGTCAAGTGACTTGCCCAGGGTCACACAGCTAGTGTCAAGTGTCTGAGGCCCGATTTGAACTCAGGTCCTCCTGAATCCAGGGCTGGTGCTTTATCCACTGTGCCACCTAGCTGCCCCCCTGTTGGGCTTTCTATTCCAACACCATTCCCTCAGTTTTCTTTTCAAAAATAAGTGCCTTTTTATTTAGCCCCTTTCTCTATATCTAACTCTCCTCTTTTGCCTCCCTTTTTCCTCTCTCCTTCTGCCCAAAGACACCTAAATACTAAGGATCCAGAGGCTGTTTATGCTATTCTTCTTCCCTTCTAGTCTCTCTCATGTTCTACCTCCCCCTTTCCTAATGGACATAGTGTGCTTATCATTTTATTTTGGGAAAAGCTAGGAAGAAGGTTCACAGAAGTCAGTAAAATCCAGTTTGTGTCCTGAACAGTTTTGTGACCCAGAGTTTCTGTTTCTTTGAATGCAGTACACAATATCAGTTCTTAATAAATTTAGTTTCCTGGATTTATTTATTTGGGGGGGGTGAGGCAATTGGGGTTAAGTGACTTACCCAGGGTCACACAGCTAGTAAGTATCAAGTGTCTGAGGCTGGATTTGAACTCAAGTCTTCCTGACACCAGGGGCTGGTGCTCTATCCACTGTGCCACCTATATGCCCCCGATTTATTTTAATATAATTGAGCAATAGTATTCAGACCCCAGGACACCCAAGGCTGAACATTTGAGTTAAGATTGCAAATGATGTTCAAAGACCCTTCTAGAGAGAGGTGGTATAGCAATAGATGCTGTATAGTTAAGGTATATTGGAGAGAGAAGTAAAGGGACCAATGGCCCTGGATCATGGAAGATCTAAGGGTACAAAGAACTCAAACTTTTAGGAAGTCACAATTTAACACTTTCATATTTTAATGTCTGTTTTTTATTAAATTAGTTTTGGACTATAAACATTAATTTAACATTGGGTACTCAAAATATGAGCTACTTGTCTCATCAACAATGAATCAATAAACTAGGAAAAGAAAAGAAAATATCAATATTAATATTCTTCCTTTAAATGAAATCAGAAGAGATAAAGAAGTTGCATCCTAAACAATCAAAAGGCATTTATTAAGTGCCTATTATGTGTTAAGCAGTGTGCCAGACACTAAGAAAACAAAACCCAAAGTGAAACACTCACAGATCTCAAGTAGTTTACATTTATTTATGGGAGACAACATGTATACATGTGAAAAGTACAGAAATGGGAGATAGAGTATCATGTATGATAAATGGCAAGAAAATCAGTGTGGCTAGACCACAGAGAACATGAAATAAGTGATATAAAAGAAGGAAAGGTAGATGGAGAGCAGGTTATGAAAGACATTCAATGCCAACAAAAAAAATAAGTTTATATTTGATCACAGAGGTGCTAAGGAGCCAATGAAGTTTCTTGAATATGGTGGTGACATAGTGAGACCTATGCTTTAGAGAAATTACTTGGACACCTGTGTGAAGGATGGTTTGGAGTGGGGAGACACATTTGTAATAGAAGTATGGTCCATATTTTATTATTCAAGAAGATACCAAAAAATAAAAATAATATACCAAAGGATTTGAAAAGGTTGTTTTATCCTATACCCTAAGGAAAAAAGAAACATCAATTTGTAATATATTTGATGTGTTTCTTTGTAGTACTCATGATGAACAAAAACAAAAAGAAATATTTTGTTTGTGTGCCAGCAAAAATAAATTGGAAAAATATGACTAAGGATTAATACCCAAAAGAAGTTAAAGAGTGGTAGACTACACAGAAGGCTCATGCCTAGAGCACAAATACTTTCCAAAAATTCAAGGTCCATTAAACATGGTGAACACCAAATAAAATCATCTTTAAAAGAGAGAGATCTATTATCTCTAAATGAAAAGGCAATAGCTGGTTATCAGAGAGGGAGTCATTCCTGTATCAATGTTAAGTAAAAGAGATAAAGACAAAAAGATACAGTGTGCAATTAAAATAGGACCACTTGAACCATTTAAACAAGCTATTAAAGCCTTTATATTATAAATGTCTTCCAGAAGAGAGGAAGAAGGCATTGGACACAGCTAGCACCAAACACAAGAAATAAAGTTGACTAAGATACAGTCATGAGACATGAAACGTCTTGTTAGTAATGTAGGAGTAGAGTGATAATCAGAGGGTGATAATCAGTTCTCTATGCATAGTTAGACCATCAAATAATCACATTCTGTGGCCAAAGTTTTTTTCAAGATAAAGATTCAATTCAACAAATCAATTCAGCAAATACTTATTAAGTCCTTCCTATGCGATTGGCACTATGCTATGTGCTAGGAATACAAAAACAGAAACAAAACAGTTACTGCCCTAGAAGCTACATTTTTCTGAAGAAAATAATAACAATAACAATAATTATAGAACGCTTTCAGGTCTGCAACATGCATTACAAATATTATTTCATGTTACCCTCACAACCACCCTTGGAGATAGGTACTATTATTATGCCTATTTTATAGATAAGAAAACTGAGACAGGCAATAGTTAAGTGACCCATCCAGGGTCACACAGCTAGTAATCACCTGATACCACATTTGAACTTTTCCTTATTCTAGTTCCAACACTCTGTTCATTGCAACACCTAACTGCTTCCTGAGGGTTTATAATATGTACCCAAATTAGTATAGTACAAGAAAAATTGAGGACAGAATACTAAATATTGGCAACAGAAAAAGGCAATCAAGCGAGGTTTGTGTAGAAGGTGGCACCTGAGCAATGGGAACAGGTAATAATTCAGTCTGGCCGTAACAAAAATATACATAAGGGAAAGTACTATGGGAAAGGGCTGGAAAGGTAGGTAGAAGGCAGATTGTGGAGGGCCTTAATTGAGGGCCAATGAGTTTTCCATTTATAGTAAAGACAAAGGAAAACCATCATGGGATTTTGAACAGGGGAGTGAAGTCAAAGATCTACACAACTGTTAGATTATTTTGACAGCTATGTGGAAGAGGGCTTCAAGAGGGCAAAGACTGAGAGATCAATAAAGCTTTTATTTACTAGGTTCAGGTAAAAGGCAATAGGACCTAAACTGAGGTAATGGCTATGTGAATGGAGAAAAGGGCATAAGAGGCATTATGGAAGTGGAGGCAATAAGACTTGGCGACTAATTGGATATGTGGGAGTGAGAAAGATGTAATATTCCAGAATGTCTCCAAGGTTATAAAGCTGGATGACTGAGCTGTTCCTGGAAATATTCATCCTTGGTCTTCCACAATTAAGCAAATGGTTAAACAAAACAGGGACCCATCTGACAATGTATACAATATTCTGTCCTAGGACTTCCCCAGTTCTCTGCCAGGAAAAGATCATTATTGGTTTTTCACTTATACTGATTTAAGCTTCCTTTTAGTTATATTTCAATAACTGATATAGTCATTGTGAATTTTATTTTTCTGGTTTGGTTTTTTATCATTTTTGTATCAATTCATATAAATCTCATATTTGTCTGAATTTTTCATGCACTTTAATTCCTTTTGTTTTTACTGGACCTGTTATTTTATTGGTATAGGTAACTACTTGTGAGGAAACTACCTCTACCAATGACTAAAATCATTTGCTCTGTAATTTATAGTCTTAGGAAGTTGTGTAGGGCACTGAAAAATTAAATGACTTGCCCAGGGTCACACAGTCAGCATGAGACAGAAGTGAGACAGAAGTAGGAATTTTTTTTATAGGGCAATGAGGGTTAAGTGACTTGTCCAGGGTCACACAGCTAATAAGTGTCAAGTGTCTGAGGTCAGATTTGAACTCAGGTCCTCCTGAATCCAAGGCCAGTGTTCTATTCACTGCACCACCTAGCTGCCCCAGAGGTAGGACTGATTGTGAAGCTGTCTATCTATTATCTCACATTGCTTTGTCATTTCTTACTCTAAAATAATATTGAATACATATAATAAAACAATCAAGAAGTATTTATTAGGCATCTACTATGTGCCAGGCTCTATGCTAAACACTAGGGATATGAAAAGAGGCAAAAGATATTCCCTGTCCTCAACGAGCTTACAATCTAATGGAAGAGCTCACAATCTACAGTTTGTCCAGCTATTCCCCAAATAATGAAAATGTACTTTATTTCCAATTCTTTTCTAATCAAATATGTGCTACTATAAATATTTTGTTATCTATTGAACCTTTATTTCTGTCTTTGTCCTCTTTGCAGTATAGGCACACAGTGTGTTAATTGCAGAGCCCAGGTCTCTTGACTCTTTGTGAATATGTATGTGTACATATATGTGTATATGTATATGAGAATGGGTGTACATGTACATGTATGTGTGCATGTGTATGTACGTATACGTATATGTATACGTTTATGTATTCATCCTGGCTATCTGAGGACATAAGTCTTTAATCAAACAAGAATCTAGGTTATTTATGTTCTTCCTATCAAATAACTCTATCTTTTGGCTAAGGGTCTCTGGGTGGTGAAACTACCAGTAGTTTTAGGTACAGATTGAAAATGTCTAGGGAAAGATTGTATGCCTCTATAATGCAAAATTAGGTAGCCAATTCTTCAGCCTTTGAGGCTGGGATGTGCAGGAAGCTATGTGTGATGGTAGTATCAAGCATCACTGTAAATCTTCCACTCATTTTCTTCTCTCTCATTTGAATTTATTAATATCAGGAGCACAAGGCCTTTCCAATGCTTTTGTTTATATCGCTGCAAATTTCTGATAGTCATGGTATAAATACATTTCAGAGTGTAGATATCACTTTCTTGGACCCTCACAAAAAGAGGTCTCTGCTCCACTGGGTCTTGGTCACTCGCCCCTGTTCAAAAAGAAAATGTCACAGACAATATGTGAGTCAACAGGCTGGCATCCTTCAGAATTGACATTTATCTTCCATGGTTTCTATGGGAAATCCCAGAATAACCACTACCATTCTCCCACAACTACCACAACCATCCCAGATGGAAAAAAAAATTGGGTAGTTGTTTCTTTCCTCCCACCCTTGTAGGAAATGTCCGCTCTTATGTCACAGCAGAGCTGAACCATAGGATCATCAGCGAGACTCATGGAACATTCTTCATTCTTTCTCCCATCCAGATAGAAGATCACGTTCTGGCTTCTGGATTATGAATGGAGCTTTCCAAGGCAAAGAAATTATCTTTCTTTTCTGAGTGCTCTTCTATTTCTGAGAAGACACGGTTTCATCAGACTGCTGCCAATGAATGAAAGGCAGTCTCCACTCTGTATCACTTACAAGCACATTCAACTGATCCAGTCCAGATTCAGCCCTTTTCAGTCTCTGACAGAAATGGATATGCTGCCATCTTGTGGCAATACCTTAGATTATGAACTGCTACAGTTTGACAAATAGCTGTGTATTTCATTACAAAATTGCATGGGTTGCAGAAGTGTGCTGTCAAATTAGAATTCAAAGTGAATAAAGGATCTTTCTATGTTTCTGGAGATATTTCAAAGTTATTTTCATCCCCTCTTTTCACTCCCCAGATAACTTCTCATCAGCTCCACATCTCAGACCAGAAATAGACTATATCCTTTCTCAGGAGCTACAAAGGACCTATATAAAAGAGAATTGTTCTCTACATACTTCCCTATTGTAAGCAAAAGTTATTTTTTACTTCAAAATTCTTTCATTTCAGTATTCTTCTGGACCAGTATCAACAGAAACTCTGTTTAGGTTGAAATCCCTACTTGGCTAACTGAGATTCTCAGTTTGAGAATCACTACCAACACTAATTCTTCATCAGAAACTAAAGTAAAGGAGCAGAAAATGAAAAGTAGCATTAAGGAATTCTGAGGTATATGGTAAAAGAGAAGAAGGAACTCACTGTTAATGTCCTATATATTTTTTAAGAAAAATAGCATCAAATCAGTACATGATTTAGACATAAAAGGTGATGCCATAAGCAAATTAGGGGAGTATGGAATAGTTTACCTGTCAGGTCTATGGATAAGTGAAGAATTTATGACCAAACAAGAGAGAGGGCATTACAGGATGTAAAGTGAATAATTTTGATCACATTAGATAATATTTTTTGCACAAATAAAACCAATGCAGCCAAGATATAGAAGGAAAGCAGAAAACTTTTGGGGGAGGGTATAGCATTTCTCTGATAAAAAGCCTCATTTCTCAAATATGCAGAGAATTGAGTCAAATGTATAATACAAATATTTTCACAATTGATAAATGGTCAAAGGATATGAATGAGCAGTTTTCAAATGAAGAAATCAAAGTATAGTCATATGAAAAAATGTTCTAAAACACTATTGATTACAGAAACATAAAGTAAAATGACTCTGAAATACCACCTCATACCTATCAGATTGGCTAATATGACAGAAAAGAAAAATAATAAATTTTGGAGGGAATGTGGAAAAATCATGACACTAATGCATTCTTGGGGGCATTGTAAACTGCTCTAACCATTCTGGAGAACAATTTAAAGGCCCAAAGGCCTATAAAACTGTACAAATCCTTTGACCCAGTAATACCATACCAGATCTGTATTTCAAATAGATTTTTAAAATGAAAAAGGACTTATCTGTACATAAATATTTATAGTAGTTCTTTTTATGGTAACAAAGAACTGGACGTTAAGGGGATGCCTATCAATTGAAGAATGGCTGAATAAGTTGTAGCATATGATTGTGATGGGATACTATTGTGCTATAAAAGATGATGAGCAGGGTAGTTTCAGAAAAACCTGGGAAGACCTATATAAATTAATGCAAAGTGAAATGAGCAGAACCAGGAGAACATTGTACACAGAAATAGCAATAGTATAAAATGATCAACTGTGAATGACTTAGATAGTCTCAAGAATACAAAGATCCAAGACAATTCTGAAGGACTTATGATGAAAAATGCTATCCACCTCCAGAGAAAGAACTGATGGTGTCTGAATGCAGATCAAAGCATACTATTTTTACTTTATTTTCTTCATTTTTTGGTCTTTTTTCCCCAACATGACTGAAATGGAAATATATTTTGCATGAATGCACATTTATAACTATATCGAATTGCTTACTACCTCAGGAAGGGAAAGAGGAGGGAATAAGGAAGAGAAATATTTTAATGTTAAAAATTATTTTTACATGTACTTAAAAATAATTTTAAAAAATGTGACATCTTATAGTACTTATCCTTTACCAACCCTTCACCTCATGTACTGCTGAAAGTGTTGTTAATAGTTGCTGGCAGAAGCCACACAGCTGTGCTATCTAATCTCACCTGGGCCTTTATTGCCACAAGGCAATCCTTTTACTCTTCCCTAATTGAATTTATTTTGAAATCACCACAATAGATGTTCCATACTTTCTCCTCCCTCCTTGAGTCTACCACACCACTCTTCTCACCTCCTTCTCTGGAGCATATTTTCCTTTCTTCTCACTACAAGGGGAAGGGGAGCAATCAAAAACAAAAATGCTGAGTCAAAGCAATGGTCCATCCAACCTGATATGCAGACTTAGCTTATGGTACCAAGGAATGATTTGTGGGAGGAAGAAGGTAATTGACACCATGACTTCATCCTCAAAATCGAGATATTTCATTATTTCAAGGGAAGGCAACACAAATTAATTGGGAAAGCCCAAAACTTGGAGCCATAGTACCTGAGTTTAAATCAAAGCCCTTTTTCATTGTTTCCCTTTGCGAACAAACAAAATAGCAACGTTCTTAGCTTCAGGGCCTTTGTCTGATGACAGAGTGAGGCTGGAGCCCCAGCTGCAGGGTTTGTGCACAGGCTGCAGGTGCCCAGGGAGCACTGTGCTCCTACGGCACAGAAGTAGGTGCCTGAGTCTACAGGCTGGGAGGCTGAGATGTGAAGAAAGAACTGTTTGGTCCCTTTGTTAATTCTGATTGTGAATCGTCCTTCCTTTGCATCACTCCTTGAATAGGTTGCAATCCGTAAAACAGGACCTTCCCCAGGAGACTGGTGATACCACAAAAAGTAGCTGGCGACACTATCTGTGTAAGTGCAGGTAAGAGTAGCATTCTCTCCCTCCTGGACACTCAGGAATGGGAGTGCCTGCTCTACCTTCTGCTCGCAGCTCACCCCTGTGTAGAAAGAGACACGAGGCATTGGTCATCCAATCATCATTCTCCGAAGTTTACATTGTTTCCCACAATTCCCAAAGGAAAGCCCAGAAGCACCAGACTGAGCCTCAGTTCCTCCAGCTCATCCTTGGGAAAACTGTCCTACAGGGGTTCCCTGTTCCAATAAATGCCCCAACTCACAGCCCATTTGAAGCCACAGGATGACCACAGAGATGCTCAGGAAAAAGATGCTCTCCATTCTTTGTTCCTTTCAGAATCACTGATACTCTAGGGCTGCTAGCCAGGGATTTCCCAACTACAGTTAGCTGGTATTTTCTGATTAATACTGTTTCTTCTCTTACTTGAACACACTCACATAAGTACCCATATACAGAGTCAGCTTTCAGCCAATCGAAAACAAGTACCATACCTAGCAAGGCCACACCCACAACAATCCCCTCCCAAGCTCACCATAATGTTTAAGGGCTCCAGGAAAATGGAAACACTGCCACCTTCTGGTCATATAATTAATTACTAAGAAAATGTCTCCCCAAACAATTATAAGGGTTGGGGGAGAGAATCTTTGAAACAAATTTCTCCGAGAAAGGTTTCATTTCCAAGTTATATGAGGAATTGGTTCAAATTTATAAGAATAAGAGCTATTGCCAAATTGATGAATGGCCCAGTGATGGAAGTCAATTCTCAAGGAAAGATACCTAATCTGTCTATATAGCCGCATGAAAAAAAATGCTCCAAATCATGAATAGAGATATGAAAATTAAAATAATTTTAAGGGGCAGCTAGATAGCACAGTAGATAGAGCACCAGCCCTGGATTCAGGAGGACCTGAGCTCAAATCCAGCCTCAGACACTTAACAATTACTAGCTGTGTGATCCTGGGCAAGTCATTTAACCCCAATTGCCTCACCAAAAAAAAAAAAAAGAAAAAAAAGGAACTTTAAGATTCCAACTTATATCCACCAGAAAATCTATCAAAAAATAAAATAACAAATGTTGGTGGAATTGTGGGGAAATCGGCACTTGGTAGAGCTATGAATTGGTCTAGACATTCTGGAAAGCAATTTGGAATTATGTCCAAAAACTTACTAAATTGTGCGTGCCCTTTGTTCCAGATATATGAGACCTAAACCCCACAAAAATATGTATAGCAACTCTTTGGGAAGTGGCAAAGAACTAAAAACTAAAGAAGCATTCATCAGCTGGGGAATGGCTAAACAAATCATTATGAGTGAATGTAATGAAATACTATTCTGCTGGAAGAAGTGAAAGAAGAGATATGATTTCAAAGAGATGTGGGAAGATTTATCAGAATGAATATAGTATGAAGTGAGTAGAACCAGGAAAACAATTTATTTTTGTTGTTATTCAGTCATTTCAATCATGTCTGACTCTTCATGACCCTATTTAATTGCTTCATAACATTAATATTGTAAAAATGAATAATTCTGAAAGACTTTAAAAGTCTGATCAATGAAATGATCGAACCTGATTCCAGAAGACCAGTGAAGAAGAACTTCATGGCAAAGAGATGATGGACTAAAATGCAAAATGAAAAATGTAGTTTTAGATGTGGCCAACTTAACTAGGTTACATAATAAAAAGGTTCTGTACTTCTTTTTCCTTCTTTTCAGTGAGTGAGGGGAGATGGAAGAGAGGGGAAAAAAGAATGCTTGATCATTGAAAAAATGTTTATTTTTTTAATAGAAAGAAAATTTGTCCTTTATTCTCAGTTCATCATATGCCCAGAAGAAAAAATGACTTCACTTTTGATACCTTCTAAATACAGGAGCAAAGTAAGAATCCTATTGACCCCATCATGAGAAGAGTCTTAATGGGGAGGGTCCATGGCAATTGCTTAGGTAAAAGATGAGTCTTCTTTGAGGAAGGACCTTTGTTAATGGGCATTGAGTACAAAGGCATCTAAATGAATGTTTAAATCTGGGCAGTAGATACTCTGTCCAATTGGTCTTCCATGTGTGGATGAACATATCCATTGTGGAACAGTTCTTGATTTTATGTATTTGTGCTAAGTTACTGTGTATCTTAGATAACAGTCACTTATAGATATTTGATGCAAAGATTTTTTTCCCCAATCAACAATTTCCTTTTTTATCCTAGCCATATTCATTTGGTTTATGCAAAAAAACCCATTTAATTTCATGACATTGAAGTTATCTATTTTATCTTTCATAATCAGTCCTCTCCTTATAGTTTTGAAAGATAATGCCATTCATTTACTTCCAAGTTTTAAAAAGATGTTAACCATAGGATCATCTATCTAGAACTAAAAGGGGCCTTAGAGGTATCCCCTTCATTTTTCAGAAGAGGAAATCAAGTTCCGGTTCTGATACCCCGATTGACCCAAGGCTACAGAAGTAGGAAGAGTCAGAAATTGTATTTGAAACCAGGTCCTCTAAAATGGGTGGATGGTATCTCCATGGAAAGTAGGGTCCAGATGCAAGAGATGTTATAAAAGTAGCATCAACAAGAAGGAAGTTGATTTGGATGTAAGATTTGAGAGAATCAAGATGACTCAAAAGTTTTAAACCTGAGTGACTGAAAGGATTGTAAGGACATAAAAGGACTGAAAAGCCATAAAAATGGAAAGTTTGAAGGTAGAATGGGTTTAGGTGGAGAAATAAAATTAATATTGTTTTGGGACATATCAAGATTGAGATGGCTACAGGACATCCAGGTGAATGTATTCAACAATAAAGGAATAAGGGACTGGGGTTTGGGGGAAGGGAGGAACACTTAGAGCTGGATATATAGAGACAATAATTGAACCAATATGAACTTATGAGTTCATCAAGAAAGGGAAGGGAAGAGGACCCAGAACAAAGCTTATGGGAATGACCAGACTTAGTGGATAAGAGAAGAATGATCTAGCAAGGGAGATTGAAAAGGAATGATCAGACAGATAGGTAAGAGGAAAACTAAGAACACTATTGTAGAAGTTAAGAGGAAAGCATGTCCATGAGGACGATGTGATTAACAATGTCAAATAATAATAATGATAAGAAAAATACACAGAAGAATAAACATTCAGAAGAGGACATCGAAGGGCATAAGGAGTATTTGTAACTAAATTGTTCATGTGTGTGCATGTGTGTACACATATACCTGCAAGTATATATGTATGTTTCCAGATGTGTTGTTTGATTACTGGAGGAACATCTCAATATGGAAAATATCTTAATTGATGCATATCAGCAAATTATTTCAAGCTTAGAGTCATTGAGAACTAGACAGACCTGCCCATGGTCATACAGCCAGTTGTCAGAAGGAGAATTGAACCCAAGATTTCTTCCTTCAAGGAGGATAAAAACTCTTAGGAGCAAATATGAAGAGGCAGTGTATTCCCGATACAGGGAAGTGGCTTGTACAAAATTTGCTGAGGTAGTTGATGGAATATTGAGTTCAGGAAACAGGTAATAGCCCAGTCTTGATGGAACATTGAGTGCTTAAAGGGGAGTAATGTGAAATGTTTGGAAAAGCAGTTTGGAATAAAACTGTGAATGGCTTTAAATGTCAAGTTAAGGAGTTTATATTTTTCCCTTGGAGCAGCAAATGGCTATCATATACCTACTTCTCTAGCCAATATCAGACAAATCTAAGGAAGAAATGGATTGATTTCATGACTGGCCTAACTTGATCAGGATATGGGAAAGGAGAAGAAAGGAGATAGGGATCTATTCTAATCCAAGGGGGTATCAGGAAGGCCATCCATGAAGGCCAGACACCAAAAACAGTCTATAATATTTTCAAGGAAACAAGATTAGTTCTAAGGAAAACAAAAATGTGTATGCCTCCCCAAGGGAAGCCTAATGATCCCATTTGTCCCATGACCTATAGGATTTTGTCAAATCATTTAAAACAAAGCAATGGCATAAAGAAGAAAGGAAGCCAGATCCGAATATCTCAACATTTATAATGTCAAAGCTGTAGTTGGAAAGAACCTTAGAGATCTTTTAAATAATAGCAACAACAACAATAGCTAACATTTATAGAGCACTTACTATGTGCCAGGCACCGTGCTGATTACTTTACAGTTATTATCTCATTTTATCCTCACAACAATCCTGGGAAATAGGTGCTATCATCACCCACATTTTCCAGTTGAAGAAACTAAGGTACACAGAGATTAAGTGGCATGTCCAAAGTAAGTGTCTGTTAAGATAGTGTCTGAAGTCAGATTTTAACTTAATTCTTCCTGACTCCAGACACAGCACTCTATCTACTGTACCACCTACCTGGCTCCAATCCCCTCATTTTTCCAGATAAGGAAACTGAGATTCTGAGAGGTCAAGTGACTTGACTAATATCACATTGGTAGTAAATTTCAGAGTCAGGATTCAAGAGTAAGAATCCAGTGTATGTTTCCGAGCATCCTTAGCCAATTTCCTATATCAGCCAGTATGTAGAAATGGAGTGGTGTGTTTGTGTTTGTGTGTTTGTGTGTATGTGCATATGTTTATCTTTAGCCAAATGTTTTATCTTATCTATGTGAAGTGGAAGGTTTAAGGATAAGAAGTTTCTTGAGCTGTGTGGCTTCTAGATTTTGCTCACTGGGGTAAGGAGAAGGGGGTCATTTTCTTATAATAAAATGGTTTTATTATACCCACCCTGCTCCCTGGGGTATTCTTCCACAGTCTGTTTCTCTCTCTATGGGTTTGCACATCTCAATCTTGGGCTTGTGCTGCAGGTAGAAGAGACCTACACAGCATTGATGTTTTTGTATTGGCTCTTCTTGTCACTCCCATCACTGTGGGTTTATTGAAAGCACAGAAATACATTGCTGAGTCCCCTAGTTGAGAAGATGAGATGGTGAGATTGATGAACTTATCTGTTTTCTGGAACTTCACTGAATAGCGGCCCCTCCACGTTTTCCTTTGGCTATAAGAATCCTGATAAATAAGAAGAATCATCTCCCCAGAGGGATGCTGTTTGTACCAGATCAAAGAATAACTAAGTTTACTGATTTCATACATGCAGCTGAGAGTAACATTCTCCCCTTCCTGTACAGATATTGTTGATTGCTCTTGAGTGATCTTCTGAGCTGTGCTTATTCCTATAGGAAAGAGGAGACAAAAAAGATTGAATCTTTGACATTATCCATTGAAAGGCTGTCAAAGGGGCAGCCAGGCGGCACAGTGGATAGAGCACCAGCCCTGGATTCGGAAGGACCTGAGTTCAAATCTGGCCTCAGACACTTGACACTTACTAGCTGTGTGACCCTGGGCAAGTCACTTAACCCCAATTGCCTCACCAAAAAAAAAAAAAAGAAAAAAAAAAAGAAAAGAAAAGAAAGAAAGGCTGTCAGGAACATCCCAATTGAATAAATCACAATCTCTTTCCATCCAACTTGTCTGAAATCTTTGACACATGTAATCAGTTCCTTATATCTCTAGCCCCTCTTTCTTGAAAAGCAGTTCAATCCCCATGTCCAAATGTTCCTTACCAAATAAGATGGAGACCATGATTGTACATAGCAGGTTTTGGAGCAGCATGTTGGATGAAATATCTCTGGTTCTACCCTGAAAGCTACACCTCAGCCCAGCTCTGTTTGTCTGACGGGGCCCCACAAAGAGGCATTGCTGTTCCAGAACAGGAAATGGGGTTTCTGACTGGGTCATGATTACATCTATAATGCGACACTTTCCTAAACATAGACTGGAAAGTCTGGCCAAACTTAACTCTTCATTCAGCCTCATTCTCTTTCTCTAGTAACAAAAATGGATGGCATTTATATTTCTGTGTATGTGTGTATGAACTTTAATATTGAAGAGGTTCATGGAGGTCTTCCTAGTTTCCTCTGAAACTGTCTGTTTTGTTATTTCTTATGGTACAGTAATGTTTTATTACATTTATATATCATATTTTGTTTAGACATTCAACAATAGGAGGGCATCTTTTTAGTGTAGTTTTCTACTATGAAAATAATGGTTATAAATATATTTGTATGTATAGGTCCTTTTTTAGCTTTGATCTGTTTGAAGGATATGCCTAGTAGAAGCATGGCACAGACAAAAGGTATGTAAGATTTAGTAATGGAGGGTGGGGCATAGTTTCAAATTGCATTCTAGAAGGACTAGACCAATTCATAGTTCCACTAATAATGCAGCATACTTGTTTTCCTATAGGCCCTGTACTACTACTTGTCATTTCCCTTTTTATTATCTTTGCTAGTGATATCGGTGTGAGGTGTAACCTCAAAGTTGTTTTAATTCACATTTCTCTATTATTTGTGAATTATGTGGTGGTTAATAGCTTGGATTTTTTCCTTTGAAAACTTCCTATTCATATCCTTTGACTATTTATCTATTGGAGAATGGCCCATACTTTTACAAATTTGAATCAATTTCTTATTTATCTTGTATATAAGACATTTATCAGAGAAACTCCAAATATCTTCCTAGTTAATTGTGTCAATTCATAAAACATAGGTTTTTTTTAATTTCCTGTTTCATCATACTAGACAATTAAGAAATTTCTCTTTTCAAAATTCATTTGCAAAAAATTCAATTGCAAAAAAATATTGCAAAATTCTACCACTTGATGCTAGAGTCAGCCAGAGCTGAGTAAGGTTATCTGGAGCACCACCCATAGGATAGTTAGAGGTATTGCAAGTGTCTAAACTTTGTGTCTCAACAGCACAGCAGACTGAATCTCTCTACCTCATGGTACTAATGTCCAGCAAGCTATGATTGTTCTTGTATTGGGTGCAGCAATTAATCTTCCTTCAGTTTCTTTTTTATGTGCATGTATTCCTATAAGGGAATCATCATTCACATTTGCATCTCCATCACTTTGCACAGTACTTTTTACTTTGTAGGTATTTGATAAATGTTTGTTGAATCAAATTGTCATTCAGAAGAGACAAGGTCTTTCCCAGGAAAAATATAGTAAAGATGTACAGAAGACCAATTTCTGCTGCTGGCATGAGATCAAAACCAGTAATTCTAGAGGAATTCTTCTCAGAGATTATACTGGTGCTATGAGGCAAACAGTTCTAGGACATCTGTGTGTCAGTGGTATATTGGAGCCAAGAGGAGAGTTCCTGTTTGCTCCTTAATGCCAATAATTTCTTTTTTTCTTATTGATATTACTATTATTTCTAGAACGATGTCGAATGGCAACAGGGGAAAGGGTATCTTTTTTTTCACCTGTATTTATTGGAAAAACTTCTAGTGTTTCACCATTGTGTATAATGCCAGTCTTTGTTTTCAGATACATGGGTTTTTATAATTTTTTTAAAGCCCTATTATCATACTTTTAGGGTTTTTTATAAAAGTATAGCACTTTTTCTGCATCTATTGCTATAATTGTATTGTTTAAGGTGTTTTACTTTAAAATAGTTGAATATGTTGGTTTTTTTAATGGTGAAACATCCTTGAATCCTTTATGTAAATCCAACTTGATCATAATGAATAATTTTTGGATTATATTGCTATAGTCTTTTGCCAGAATATTTAATTTTTTAAAAAATTATATTAATTGGTAGCATTGGTCTATTATTCTCAACCAGTTTTGTGTGTTGGTTGTCAGCTCCGACGAGCCTGTGCCCCTCCCCTACCTGGGCCACTGCCACTCACACCTATCTCCTGGTTCCCAGCAGAAGTGAAAAATCCAAGTTCTTCCTCAGCACCAGCATAGACCCCTGTAATCTCCCCCCTGCCCAGGGCTCAGCCCTCTCACCAGACTGTGAGCTTAGTTCCAGATGACACTGGCACTTCAGCTGATTCAGAGGCTCTGGGAGTCTCCTTCTCTGGTGAGGCCTTTCTGGGACTGAATCTGTGTCAGGGTGACTGTGGGGTTGGGCTCCACTCCTGTCTCAGCACAGCAAGACCTTCCAAGCTGTACTTAGTTAGAAGATGATTTCAGCACATTCTTCTGTGGGTTTTGCTGCTCCGGGCATTGTCCATTATTTGGATGTTTTTTGGAGCTCACTGCCTTTCCTCCACCATCTTGGCTCCGCCCCAGAAGTCTCCCATTATTCTCTTTCTTTACTTTATCTCTCCCTGTACAGGGTATTTAGAGTTTATTTGTCTCATTACCCAAAAGTAAGTCTTCCATCTGAGATAATCCACATAATTTTGATCTTTACCCATAGCATATGTGGAAATTTTGGGGAAAAAAAGGAAGGAAGAGTTAGGATAATAACATATCTTAGTTAAGAAGAAATCAAATTGGAAACAAGAAAAGTTTTCCATGGAAACAGATTTATTAGCTAGACCCTTGAGGGTTTGGTAGGGGGACTCATCTCTGCTATTAGCCCTTTCCTAGGTGACAGTATTTTTTGCACAACTTCAGAGGAGGGGGAAGGATCTTACAGAGGAGTAATGATGGCTAGACTTCATTAGAATGGAATCTGTGCAGTATTTACTTCATTCCAAAGGGTGCTGCTTGTTTGAATGGCAGAGGTTTTGAAAGAAAATGAGAACCTAGATCCCAGGTGACTTATTTAGCTTATAAAACTTCACTGTGAAGATGACAAGATCCCTGGGGTTCTCCTTGTTTTTTCTGTATTCTTTATCCTTATAACTATTGGAATTTCAGCTTCAATTATTTCATTTTCTAGAGAAGCTCCCTAGCACTCCCTGGGAATATTTAGTCTAGGAGGCAAAAAAAAAAGACACCCTCATTGAGGACACAGTGACTTCAAGAAGCAAGCTTGGCTTCTTTCTATATACTTTGCCTTTCCACATTTCCCAGCTGCATTTCTAAGAAACTGGAAGCCCCACTGCCTCTGGGGCTCTGAAGCAGCAGATGTAGGAATTTTGTCCAACTCCCTGGGAATGTACCCAGAACAGAGCTGTCTGGAGCGGGAATAAAACTCCCCTTCCTGAGACTGATGGACTCTTGACCTCCCTCATTTTTCTCAGAGATTGTTGCTCACCTCCCCCTATAATACCTATCACTGTGCACTCAAAGCAGTCGTATACAGCTGAGTCCTTCACTTGGACAAAAACTTTCTTCTGTGGGAAGAAATTCTCACTCTTAATGTGATTGACTTGGAAATCTTTACTGTCCCTTTTTTGGTTTTCTTTCACATTTTTCAGAAGCAGCTTTAGAGTTTCATTGAGATGATGGACATACCAGAAAAGAAAACGGGTATAATTGATCTTATACAAGAATAATGTGGTCTTCTGCCTGGTTCACTGAGCCTCCATCAGTCCCTCCTGAAAAATAATGGCTTCAGTTATATTGTGCACAGATAGAGAAATAGCTGCCAATAGAAAAAAAAAAGGTTAAAAAGTCTTGAGATCAGACAAAAGGAAAATTAAGCTTGAAAATTTAGTTATTCATTGTACATTAAAAAGATCATGAACAATTGCCCAAGAGCAGAGAACAAATCTGGTTAAGGAGAAGGGAAACTATTGAGGCTTCCTTCCCTATAATATGCACAAGAATGATAAGTGCAACTTTTAAGGCTCAGGCTGTTTTTTGGCCCTCTTGAAGACATTTATTTTGTCTGTTAGAACTTCCCTCTGTTCTTTGAGTTCTCACAGTCTGGACCAATCATCTTGACCTGTCTTGCCACTGGACTCAGATGACTCTGGAGGAGAGAGTGAGGTTGATGACTTTGCACAGTTCTGCCCCATTTAAATCCAATTCACTTGCAAGTCAAGACATCACACCCTGCTGATGTCATTGGTCCTCTTTGAGAATGAAGGATGAATAACAACAAAGTCTGGACCTAAGACTAGGGAAATGACTGTGTATCTCAAAGTTGCACCACCCTACAAAGTCATGTGTAATATATCAAAGGAAAGTACTGCCCTCTTGTGGGAAAGATGAACTATAGAAAAGGATTTACACGATCCAATCCAACAAAATGTATTAAGCACAGTAGTATGATAAGCACTGGGGGAGATAGAACGATAACTGGAGTGACATTTAAAATAAGAGAAATGGGGACTAAACTCCTGGATGAGACAAGAGAAGATGGGATCAAAGGCACAAGTAAAGGTGTTGGCTGTGTCAACAAAGATCTACTCTTTCTCAGAGACTAGAAAAGAGGAAAAACATGGACTCTGGGCTCAAATCCCATCTATGATGATTACTACTTCTGGGCCATGGGAGAAATCATTTAAGTTCCCTGGACATCAGTTTCCTTATCTATAAAATGCTATTAGACTAAATGGCCTCTGAGGTCCCTGCTAGCTCTTGACCTATGATCCTTTGAAGCGAGGGTGGATGAAAGTATTGTGGAATTTTGAGGGGTGTCATAGGGGAGAGGAAAAAGAGCTCTTTTTTTAGTAATGTGAAAGGTAATTCCATCTCCTAGGGGGAAGTGGTTGGAGAAGGCATTGGGAGTTTGAGAACAAGGAAGCATTTAAAGTCTTCCACAACATGGCCCCTGCCTGCCTTCCAGTTTCATTTCATATTGCTTCCCTTCTTGTATTCCAGTTCAGCTGACCTGCTAGCAGTTTCACTTACATAACATGATATCCTTTACCTTCTCCCATCACAGTGCCTTTTGCAGTCTATCCTTGAATGCCTTCTCTCCTCACCTCTGTTCTTTAGAATTCCCAAGCTTCCTTCAAAGTGCAGATCAAATGTAGATGCCACTTCTTATCTGAGACCTTTCAAGATCCATAAAGCATTTCCTCGTTTCCCTTCCTCTGTTTCCTGATATTTACCTACTAATCACTGACATTTTTCCCAAAGTGCCTTTAAGTTGCCAAACACTTTTCATAGATTGTCCCATTGGAGTCTTACCATAGGTAACATTATCCCCATTTTACAAATAGGAAATTGGAGCTCAGGGAAGTTAAATGATTTGTCCTTGTATTAAATGTCAGCTGAAATTTCAATCCAAGTCTTTGTGATTCCAAATTCAGCCCACTATCTATTATCCCATCTTACCCCTGTACTCCCTCTCAACAAAATGTAAGCTCTTTGAGGGCAGAGATTGTTGGTTTTCCCTTTTTCTCCAGCACCTAGGACAGTACCTTACACTTTCTTTTTTGACTCACGTTTGGTCTAATAAGTATTTGTTGAATTGGACTGAATTCATGATTGGCTTGCCAAATGCTAGGGCTTCACATGTCCAAATGAATCATCAGGCAAGGCCTCCACCATAAGGACAACTCAGAGTGAGCCAAAAGTCATGAATATTTATTTTTTGTTTTAATTTACAATACAATACCATCATATATAGTATGTATAGGGAATGAATTTACATTATATGTGAAAAATCAAATCTCATAAGTGGTGAAAATAAAGAAAAATTATTTTCAAAAAGTTATTAAAGGGGCAGCTAGGTGGCGCAGTGGATAGAGCACCAGCCCTGGAGTCAGGAGTACCTGAGTTCAAATCTGGCCTCAGACACTTAACACTTACTAGCTGTGTGACCCTGGGCAAGTCACTTAACCCCAATTGCCTCACTAAAAAAAAAAAGTTATTAAAACATTAGACCCCTTTGTGATTTTTGGACCACCCTATACAACCCTGGCATGCACTGTTCAGTGGATTGTAGTCAGACTAGGATGTTGCCCCTTTGAGGGATACCTGGATCTTAGCGAGAAATCTCACTCATGGTTACTTGCATTTTTATGTGCCTCATAATAATTTGAGGATCTTTATAGCATAAAATTCCCCATTGTCTTTATGGTCCTGACAATATGCCAGGATTCCACCACCACCCACTTGGAAACAATAAAATAACAAACCACTTCAATGATTTCCATGAAATGACATGTGAGTGAAAAACCCCATGACTTAGTGATGACCTTTAAAAGCAAGTGAAAATGTCATAAAGCCTGCCCAGGGCAATAAAAATAGGAAAAGGCATTTTTAATGATTATTTCACATAAGGAAAAATAACAGTAAAAGCTGCTTGAGGGAAGGAACCGAAATTGTATTAGTATGCCTAGCACCCAGAGTAGTTCCTGACTTATAATAGTAAATGCTTATTAAATAAGTGAATGAATTGATGCACATTGGTGACTTACTAAAGGCATATTATTACTCACTGGGAAAAACTGATTTAGTAATGGAGTCTTGTCATCTCTAAACCAGAGATTCAGGTACACACACACACACACACACACACACACACACACGCACGCACGCGCGTCCCAAAAGTCCTAGTGTAGTTATCCATTATTGCCCAAGGACTTTTTGGACACTTTGTATATGTATATAAAGATATACATATGTATGTATATGTGTATGTATGCACATATATATATATTTCTAAAACATAATAATATTTATTGTTTATTCTTTTTACACAGTTATTTACTAGTTCCACCCCCTCAACAGAACCTTCCTTTGTAACATATAATGAAGAAATAACAAAACAAACTAAAACATTGACCAATCAATCAAATGTTTATTAAGTGATTACTATGTACCAGGTACCATACTACACTCTGGTGATCCAACTTTAAAGACTTGGGGTGAGGAGGGCAGAGAAAGCCTGCTTGCAAATAGTTTATGTTCTAATAGAGAAGATCACAAGTACATATAAAAATAAATCAGCATAGATATAAAGTAAGGGCAGCTAAGTGGTGTAGTGGATAGAGTGCCCATCCTGACATCAGGAAGACTCATGTTCCTGAGTTCAAATCTAGCCTTAGAGACTTAGCAGCTGTGTGACCCTGGGTGAGTAACTTAACCTTGCTTGCCTCAGTTTCCTCATCTGTAAAGTGAGCTAGAGATGGAAATGGCAAACCACTCTAGTATCTTTCCCAAGAAAACTCCAAATGGGGTCACAAAGTTTCAGACATGACTGAAACAACTGAACAACAGAAAAGATAAAAGGTAAATACAAAGAAGTTAAATAAGAAGTAGTTTGACAGGGAGGGCATTAGTAGTTGGGGGTGATCAGAAAAAGCTTCATATAGCTGCAGTCTTAAGGGAAAAGGATTTCATGAGGAAGAGGCAAGGAGGTAGTGCATTTCAGGTACGGGAGACAGCTAATGCCAGTGCACAGAGACAAAAGATGGAGTCCCATGTGTGAGGAACAGAGAGAAAGCCAGTTTGGCTGGTTGGCAGAGTACACCAGGACAAGTGAGGTCCAATGAGGATAGGAGAGGTAAGAATGAGATTGTATAGGGCTTAAAAAGTTAAAAGAGGATTTAATACTTTATCCTAAGGGCAATAACAAGCCACTGGAGTTGATTACACAGGAGAATAACAACTATATTAAGAAAAAATTATTTTGACAGCAGTATGGAAAATGGACTGAAAGGTGAGAAACTGGAGGCAGGGAAACAGATTAGGATTCTCTTCCAATAATCTAGATGAGAGGTTATGAGGGCCTGAACTAAGGTGGTAGCTGTGCTAAGGTTATACAACTGGGAGATTCAAAAGATGATAGGTCTTTGTCTGCATCTTATACTCTAAATAAGGGAAAGAAGTCTGTTTCATCAGCCTTCTATAATCAGTGGGGGGGGGGGGGGGAGAAGAGGGCATTGAGATGAATTTGTTGCCTTTTGTTTCCTGTGACTTTCATGCAGAATGTATCAATGTATCTAAGCATCTGCAAGTCAGGAATAGTTTTAAAGCAAACTGGAGAAATTGAATGAGAGAATTGCAAGTCTGTCATTCCTCAACCATAAAAGGCAATTGGTGTTGCAGCTAGATGGCACAGGGGATAAAGCACCAGCTCTGGATTCAGGAGGACCTGAATTCAAATATGACCTCAGACACTTGACACTTACTAGCTGTGTGACCCTAGGCAAGTCACTTAACCCTCATTGCCCTGCAAAAAAAAAAAAAAAAAAAAAAAGAGGACAATTGGCATAAGAGCTAATGTGTATATAGGGTTTTTTTTTAAAGATTCACAATGCACTTCATATAATAAATATGTATATTATTTGACCTGACCATTATAATAATGACAGGACCTAAATGCTATTATTATTCCCATTTTACAGATGAGGAAACTGAAACTAAAAGCAATTAAGTGACTTGCCCAGGGTCACACAGCTTTTTTAAAAGGTTATAAAGTAGGAACTGAGCTCAATTCTATTTTATTCCTTGGGGCAGTTAGGTAACACAGCAAATACAGCACCAGACCTGGAGTCAGGAAGACCTTAGTTCAAATCTGGTCTCAGGTACTCATTAGCTGTGTGACGCTGGATAAATCACTTAATCTCTGTTTGCCTTAGCTTCCTCATCTGTAAAATGGGGATGATAATAATAGCACCTGCTTCCTAGGATTGTTGTGAGGATCAAATGAGATAATAATTGTAAAATGTTTAGCACAATGTCTGGTACATAGTAAGCATTATGTAAATGTTAGCTATTAAGATTATAACAAATGGGGCAGCTAGATGGCGCAGTGGATAGAGCACCAGCCCTGGATTCAGGAGGACCTGAGTTCAAATTTGACCTCAGACACTTGACACTTACTAGCTGTGTGACCCTGGGCAAATCACTTAACCCCAATTGCCTCACCAAAAAAAAAAAAAAAAGATTATAACAAATCTACTGTTTTATCCAATATACCATCTAAGTGTCTTTGTGATGGAAAGAGTATAAGACTGAGTCAGAAGACCTAGACTGAAGTCTAACCTTTGTCATTTACTAGCTCTATGTCCTTTGGCAAGTCACTTAACCAGTTTCTTCATCTATAAAATAGGTAATAAAGTAGATAACTTGTAAGGTCCCTTTCATCTCTAAAATCCTATGATCCTAAATTCCATTCCTCAGCCTAATACCTTTAATATGTAGAAGGGGAAACCGAGTTACAGACAATCTTGAATGGAGTATGTGTGAGTATGTTTGTATGTAGTCCTCATGTGTACCTAGGTCAATATCTGTCCACTGTGCTCTAGAAGTGAACCAAACTTAATAGCAGATTACTTCTCTGCTGAGGCATTATGGGTTGTTTTTGAATGATGCCCTGGATCCTTTAGAAAAGAGGAAATCACAGACTTGACTGGCTCTAAATCACTCAGAAGACCAAGCCAGATTAGTAAACATGTTACTATCAAAGCAATGGGTATCCCAAGCTACAACATTCATTTGGTCCGTAGATATAGCCTTCCCAAAAAGGAGAAACCCTTTCTCAGTTGACAGCTGTGTCTTTCACTAACTGGCTGCTATTCAGTATGAAAAGTTCAAGTCTTTGAGTCACACAGAACACATTGCCTGAAGCCAAATTTCTCCTTCCTTCATTCATCTAAGGACTGACAACTGGAACCCAGAGGCCACAGGAATCATCTCATGAGGCTTTAGTCAAGTTCAGCTCCAGTCATTTGTTCTGTATCTGAAATTCTGTTGGTCTTCATCCCAAAACCCCCAGAACTAAAATGGAGTACAAATAATTAAATGTTCTAGAGGCTATATCCATGTAGCCCAGCCTGCCTATCAGAACCATAAAATCAATGGATGCACAAGAATAGGTGGACTTCTAGCATCATTATCTCCTTCCTACTCTCTTCAAACTTACAGAAACTCAAGCCTCTCTGTACCTCCCCTCCCAATACTAAGTATCACAGCAGGTACTAGGGCAGATGCAGTTATGACTAAGGGTCAATTTACTGGCAAGTCTTGCTGCAGGACTCTTCCCATAGGACTTGATTCACAATTTTTCATTTCTACAGTCATCTTGACTAAACCTTGTTGATATTCATCAGTCGTGTCCTACTCTTCATGACCTCATAGGCCATAGCACATCAATACTGTCCATGAGATTTTCTTGGCAAAGATACTGAAGTGGTTTCCATTTCCAATGAACATGTCAAATGCTCATTTTATAGATGAGGAAACTGAGGCAAACAGGGTTAAATGACTTGCCCAAGCTCACACAGCCAAGTGTCTAATTCTGGATTTGAACTCAGGTCTTCCTGACTCCAGGCTTGCACTCTATCCACTAAGCCACCTACCTTCTCTAGAACAGACTTACTCCCATTCAGATATGGCAATGACATAACATATGTCTCACTCCTGATGCCACATAGTCTCTGAGCTAAAGGGTTTGTATGCAGGCTGCAGGTGTCTAGGGATCACTGTGCCCTTACAGCACAAAAGTAGGTAGCTGAGTCTCCAGGCTGGGAGGCTATGATGTAGAGGGAGCTGTGGTCTTTATTCCTGTCCAGAGTTGCTTTTGCTCTTCCCTTACTCTTCTCGTCCCCATTTGAAAATATTTGAAACAATAATGCAAGGCCTTCCCCAGGATACTTCCTATACCATAGCAGGCCATTAAAAGTTCCCACTGAGTAACTGCAGTTCAGAGTGATATTCTCTCCCTCCTGGATGGTCAAGGTTGATGAACTCTGCTCCAGCTTGTCTTGCCCTCTTACCCCTGTTAAGAAAGACACAGATGACTGATCATTCAGTTACCCCCCTCAGAATCTACTTTTTTATTTATATAGTTTCCATAGAAAAATCCCAGACAAACCAAATCAAGTCCTCATTGCTCTTTGTGGGGACTTTTCCTTGTTCCCATCCCAGAAACTCCAAACTCACATCCCAGCTGAATGCACAGGACCACTAATAAAGCTTCCACCAGATTCTTCATTCTTCAGTATATCCACATTCACCAAGGAATCAGTTATGGACCCTTGGGTGAGAACTCACCCTAGTTGTCAATTGAGGGAAATAGTTCTCTCCTTTACATCTTGTTTTTCTATTCAAGCAGAAACAAAAGAGCCTCAGATAATGTCAACCAATCAGCAATAATTACTGTTTCTCCCACATGTTCAAGTCTCTCCCCACACATTTAGATAAAACTGTACAGCTACCATTTAAATTCTGAGATTATGGAATTACTGCCATCTTGTGGTCATTTGATGGAAAACCATCCCTATCTTTAAAATCGTAAATAACCCTGCATATATTCTTGGAGCTAAATAAAGGTCATTGACAATGCTTCATGAACAGATGGGATGCACCAACCCTTTGCAATAACTTCATGGCTCCCAAGGGGATCCTGACAAATAAGTTTAAAACCATAGCTCTAGGTCAGATTCCTCATTTATAAAATGAGACAGTTAAACTAGTTGTTCTCTCAGGTCCCTTTCAGCTCTAACATTCTACAAGGTCTAAAAATTCATGGCTTGGCGACTAAATTATAGTACTGTTGTTGACAGTATAGTGGAAATCAATAGACTAGGCCCACCAGGGGGCGGTAGTGAGTGAGTTATCAAAAAAATTTTAGCACAAGGCATCAGGTGGTAACTTTCAGTATGCCTGCTTGTATGCTTAATACATGTTTGGGATGTGATTCCTAGAAAAATAAAGATTTCTCAAATATTTGAGGTCCATATTATTGGAATTTGAAGAGGGAAGCCAAAGTACAATAGGTTCTTTATTTGAATTCTATCTCAAATACTTTTATTCTTGATTATGACACTAGTTGTGTATTACTACTCTCACAGTTATCACTACTGGGCCCTCCTGAAGTTCTAATGCATTCAGCTAAGGTACTTGAGGGAATATAAGCCAATGCTTATCCACACAACCACTACCCTCATGAAATCAGGATGAATCTAGGGGATAGAGAGAGTAAAACTAATTAAAATCAAGCCAGTACTTCTAAAAGGAAATGGACATATAATCAGTCTCTTTTGTCTATCTCCTGTTTTGGAAACTTGTATTTGGAGTACATGGGTTGAACTTTCTTGGTTTATTGATGTGAAGAATAGCTGAGGTGGGCAAGATAATGATAAGGGATAGCAAAGTTAAAGATAAAGTCAATGAAAAAAGGAGTTGAGAGTCATTTACCAATCACAGACTACTCACGGCAAATCAGTCCAACATTTTTAATGTATTTATTATAAATAGCAACCATCAACAAGGATAATCAAATACATAAACAAGAATTTTTGGACTTCAGATGAAAATGTAGTTTTATCATTTACAGTTTTTTAGTGTTTTAAAATATGCATGGTAACTTTAATAAGCTAAAAATTGTCTTGTTTCTCTTCCCTTCGAAATGTTTGCCGCCACCCTCTACATAATCTCTTAGATTTCTTTGTTATAGATTATGATTTTGGTGGTGGTGATGATGATGACGACAATGAGGAGGTGGAGGAGGAGGAATATGGAACTAGCACCTCTGGCATGAAGGCTTGCTGAGCCCTTTTCAGGGTTGCTCATTCACCTTCATCCAACTCTCACTTGTGGCTCCAAGAAGTTGTAGCATGTACTGTGGCCACACCACAATAAAATGGTCTGGGCAGACAGTCTAAACCAGGTTAAGGGTAATCTGTGGGCTGAAAACCCATCAGTGAGTCAAGAGGATGCCTACCCCAAGTGTGTGAAGACTTCTGCCAACAGAATGGGCAAATGAGAATAATTTGTTCCAACAGTCATGAAGGCAACTGAAGCAGGCATTATGGAGCTCTTAGAGTTTGGCCAAACGTCAA